>NW_025767663.1:90000-389300 GCF_003918875.1 Haliotis rubra | reverse complement strand
TCACTACACCTCTCCCCTGCTCTCCACTCACTCCGCCCAGTCACTCCACCCACTACGCCACTCTCACTACACCCTCTTCCCCTCGCTCCACTCACTCCGCCCAGTCACTCCACCCACTCACCGCTTACTCTCACTACACCCTCTTCCTCGCCCACCTCCACTCCGGCTCCAGTCACTCCACCCACTACGCTTACTCCTCACTACACCCTCTTCCCTCGCTCCACTCTCACCTCGCCTCCAGTCACTCCACCCACTACACGCATTCTCACTACACCCTCTTCCCTCGCTCCACTCACATCCGGCCAAGCAGTCACTCCACCCACTATGCTACTCTCACTACACCCTCTTCCCCTCGCTGACTCACTCCGGCTCCCAGTCACTCCACCCACCACGCCACTCACTACACCCCTCTTCCCTCTTCTCGACTCCACCTCGGCCAGTCACTCCACCCACTACGCTTACTCTCACTACACCCTCTTCCCTCGCTTCCACTCACTCCGCCCCAGTCACTCCACCCACTACGCTTACTCTCACTACACCCTCTTCCCTCGCCTCCACTCACTCCGGCCCCAGTCACTCCACCCACTACGCTTACTCTCACTATACCCTCTTCCCTCGCTCCACTCACTCCGCTCCAGTCACTCCACCCACTACGCTACTCTCACTAGACCCTCTTCCCTCACACCACCCACTCCTCTCAAGTCAACTCCACTCAACTTAACTCAACTCAACTCCGCTTCTCTCACTCACTCATTCCCCAACCCATCCACGCACTCACTCATTTCACTTGCACCACCCACTCCTCTCCACTCCGCTCTTGTTCAATCCACTCACTTTGCAACTGCCATTCCAAGTTATTCAAAGTACTTTCCATGTTTTTTATGTATGTTGGTGGCCATTTTCTTGTGAATGTTTTTGATGTAGTTAGTTAATGCAAACATTGTACATTGATTATGTCTTTCTGTTTTCTTCACAGTGCAACACCACACCACACTTTGTACGAAGCATTGTAAGAAGCATGTCATTTTCTGATTGAGAAATTCAATAACTTGAATTACAAGCATCCAACAATGAAAGTTCAGAAATGGAGTCCATCCCAAGTGCTTGTGACTGTATTGAGTTTTGATACAGAGGGGCAGAAGGGCAAGAAGGCTTATGTTAATTTCTAACTCTGTAACAGGAAAAGTGTAAATTGGAGGAATGACTGAAAAAATGACTTTTAAAGCTTTGCAGATGCCATATCTTCATTATATTTCAAAGTTACCATGTGCAGTTCTTACATGTAAGAAATGGACATACACTAAGCAGAATTTCTTTTTATTCGTTGTATATCTTGTGAGAATTTTACTGGTATTTGGTTGATGATAGTAAATAGCATTTCAAACCTACAAGTAAATTATTAATGTACTGGGTCACTAATTCAAATTTTCAGAGATTTTTAACTATTATTATTTATCACATGCATTTGACTAGAAGTGGGATAATGCCTTTCAAACCTACAGTTTATGGAATTTCAAGAAGTTTTCTTGGCTGATGATAGGAAATAGCATTTCAAACCTACAAGTAAATTATTAATGTACTGGGTCACTAATTCAAATTTTCAGAGATTTTTAACTATTATTATTTATCACATGCATTTGACCAGAAGTGGGATAATGCCTTTCAAACCGACAGTTTATGGAATTTCAAGAAGCTGTCTGGGCTGATGATATAGATTAGCATTTCAAACCTCTGAGCAAATTATGAATGTACTGGGTCTATGATTCTATTTTACAGAGATTTTTAACTATTATTATTAATCACATGCCTTTGACCAGAAGTGGGATAATGCCTTTAAAACCTACAGTTTATGGAATTTCAAGAAGTTTTCTTGGCTGATGATAGGAAATAGCAATTCAAACCTACAAGTAAATTATTAATGTACTGGGTCACTAATTCAAATTTTTCAGTGATTTTTAACTATTATTATTAATCACATGCATTTGACCAGAAATGGGATAATGCCTTTAAAACCTACAGTTTATGGAATTTCAAGAAGCTGTCTGGGCTGATGATATTGAATAGTATTTCCAATATGTGAGCAAATTATGAATGCACTGGGTCTATAATTCTATTTTTCAGAGATTTTAACTATTATTATTAATCACGTGCCTTTGACCAGAAATGGGATAATGCCTTTAAAACCTACAGTTTATGGAATTTGAAGCTTTACCTTTGGACTGATGATATTAAATAGCATTTCAAACCTACAAGTAAATTATTAATGTACTGGGTCAATAGTTCAAATTTTCAGAGATTTTTAACTATTATTATCAATCACGTGCCTTTGAGCAGAAGTAGGATAATGCCTTTCAAACCTACAGTTTATACAATTTCAAAATGGTATCTTGGCTGATGATATTGAATAACATTTCAAACCTGTGAGCAAATTATGAATGTACTGGGTCAATAGTTCTTATTTTCAGAGACTTTTAACTGTTATAATGAATGACATGCCCTTTGCCTGAAGTGGGATAAAGCCTTTAAAACTTACAGTTTATGGAATATCAAGAATTCCTCTGAGCTTATAGTGGTAAATAACAATTCCAACTTGTCAGCAAATTCTGAATGAAATAATAGTATAGCATTAATAATGAAATAGTAATAATGATACTCACATGTCCTTAACCAAGAGTGGGAATATGCCTTAAAAATCTACAGTTGGATGTATTGTATGAGAAGGGTTGATTGTTAGCACACTAGTAATGTATTAGTGATTTGCATGTAGTAACCTTTAGTATTTTGAGGGAAACAGTGATTGTGCAATGTTTGATTGTGTCTAAACTGTGTGCTGTGCGTGATGCCCTTGAAGGGTGATAGTTATTTGACTCAAGCTGAATGGGTGTGAGTGTGTAAACTGTTAGGTTCATGTTATATCTATCTGGTAAAGTTATTATGGCGTTCTTATTCCTTGTTGTGACAATATCTGCTTGAGTAAAGTTGACTAAAAATTACAGTTATCGAATCTAAAGATTCCTCTTGGCTGTTGATAGTATTTAGTCATATGTGAAACTTGTGAAACAGAGTCTACATGCAACAGGTCAATATTGCCAATGTTTAGAGATTTTTAAACTATTTTTTACTATTCATATGCCCTTAATTAGATAAAGGAAAACAACTTTAAAGTCTGATGATAGTAGATCATATTTCAGACATGTAGAAAGCAGACTATGAAAGCAAATAGGCCATAAATTAGAACAACTTTATGAGAGTTAACTTGATTTAATCCTGTATGCCTTTGAACAGGAGAGGGATAATGTCTCCTAAGTCTAATACTAACAGAATAATCTGACATTTAAAAATTGTGGGCTGAATCTTGAACAGGACAATATCTCTTATTTTCAGAGAATCTGTACAATATTAGTAATATTAATACATACAGATTCAACCAGAAGAGGGATAACACCATAAAATTAGAATCAATGGAATCTTCTGATTTCATTTTGGCTGCTCATAGCAAATCACACTTCATATTTAAGAGCACACTGGGCTGATGTACAGTACTAATTTTAAGAGATTTGCTTAATAGTATTACTTATATTCCCTCAACCAAAAGTGTTTGAAGTGGAACAAGTTCAAAATCTATATATTTTAATGGAATTTGTTATTTTCTTTTGGGTTCTTATACTTCATACTTATGGGCAAAATCTAAAAGCAGTGAGGCAATATTGCATGTTTTAATTTCCTTGACTACATTTATCACACAAATTCCCTAATCCAAAGCTGGCATAAATTGTTTTCGTTTGTTTGTTGTTTGTTGCTACACAATATTCTAGCTACATGATATCTGTAAATAACTGAGTTTGTACCAGACAATCCAGTTATTGAGATCATAAGTATCCACACATGCAAACATTGAGACTTGATGCTGGACAATGACTAAGTCATTGAGCCTGACAACCATATCCACATCAGGTAGCATTGGTTTCTGGGGAAAATTACACACAAAAAAGTAAATATGAAGGCATCATTTACCTTGACAGTTTCATCTCAGTAACAATATGTCATCAAAGAATCTTCAGCTGCTTGGCCTTCTCACACAATGAGCAGATGACCCTTTCAAGCAAATTGTGAAGGGGGGACAACTCTAACCGCTAATTAGTTCAGCAAATATAATGTTATTGATGACAATGCATGGAATAACAATTTCAAGCTTCTATGAAGGGCTCAGTGAATTTCCCATTTATATCAAGCTGACCAGGAAGGGGATTTTCAAAGGAACATTAAAGAAATGTTTCTGGATAATTTCTACACCATCATTTTCTTCAAAGTTATAACTATAGCCTTCTGAGATGGGGCACAAACTCTCCCACTTTTTTCATTCTGAAGTAATTATGCCTTGTATGTCTGGTGTCTGTTACAAACAGCTTCCATGTACACAATAATGATGAAAGCTATAAATGATCATTATTGGCAAATCTTATATGATAATAGCAGTAATATTAACACAACATTACTTGGAGGCTAAACATGTTATAAAAATAGGGAGCCACTAACTGCTTAGGGGGCCATGTGAACTTTTGGGGATGAGAACTTTAACTGGACCTTTAACTCAGCATTATCAGCATAGTATTATGTGTGATGGTGTGTTACTGAATACACCCTACCATTATAAATAATAGATCACCACTCTTTTTACAGTGTCATGAATGTGTACACGAAACTGTATATTTTTCGAGTATTTCATAAGAAATATTCTCTGAAAAGTATGACCAAGCAACATACTAATCTCTTATATACTCTCACAAATGACATAACACAAATAACTTAGAAGTCTTAAATCCCCAAAACAAACTTGAATTGTTATACATACATACCCATCAAGAATGGATGTAACATCATTAAAAAGATAATTATGACATAATTTAATTTTCTTTTATTTCCCGTTCTTACTTTAAAAGAAACTATTTACTGTATTATTACATAAAACACTGTGCAAAAATGGCCAGGCTTGCCGATATTTAGATACAACTTACTATATTTTTACACATATTAGCATAATTATTAAAATATAAATTCAAAATCCAATACCATTCACATCCTATATTTTCTGGTTCCATTTGTGGGCATACACATATATTGTTAAAAGGAATAATTAGCTATATTTTAAAATATCATTAGATATTGCAAGAAAGTCATATTTCAAGTTGAGCAGTAACCATTTCTGGGAATGAATGAATCATTATGAATAAAAAATGAATGAAAAACACCTGACACCTAAATTCAGCATCCACAACCAGGAACATTAATTGGTCGCTCACTTATTTTAAGCTAGTAGAGTAATTACAGTAAAGCGCATGAAAATGAATTCTATTTCGTTTCAGTTTCACGTTTCTACATTTTTTGCGCTGCTATATTTAGCTATTATGGCGGACATCGACTATGGAGCGCTGCCATTGGCATTTTTTGCAATCAGTAGTTAAAATAAAGGACACGAGTTGTGCAGCTGATTTTGATCTTAATAATTGTTTCTCGATTAATTAAATAGTTGAAAGTAAGACGTATAATTCTCCATATTAGTTATCCCAGTTCTGGTCGCAACAGATATTGTAACGCTTCCTCGTGTCATCGCAACATCTACTCATTTAATGTAGCAGATCTCTAAACGCCCCTCCCTAAAAATGATCAGTCCAGTGGTTATAAAGGCCAGATCCTGCATTTTCACCCGATTTGGCAACATCTTTTCACAATTCTCTTCATCCTTAAAGACAGAACGAGTTTTACGCAAATGTTGTGCCTGTTGTGTAGCTCTCGCTTAAATAAGAAATGGTGGAGTCCCGATCCACAAAGTGGCCGTAACGTTACGAGCTATCGTAACTCTATACTATACCATAGGCTTACGAATACCATAGTGCTTCGAACATTTTGTGGATACTGTCCAAGATTGGTTTTCTATAAAGTCACCTGATATCTATCCAGAGACAGCAAACCGTGAAGGTCAGGGTCAGAATGAGCCTTCAGCAACCCATGCTTGTCGTAAGAGGCGACTAACAGGATTGGGTGGTCAGGCTCGCTGACTTGGTTGACACATGTCATCGGTTCCGAATTGCGCAGATCGATGTTCATGCTGTTGATCACTGGATTGTTTGGTCCAGACTCGATTATTTACAGACCGCCGCCATATTATATTGCTGAGTGCGGCGGAAAACTCAACTCACTCACACCCAGAGACAGTACGTTGATTCGTTGACTGAACCAGCCATGTTAAATGCTGCTGACGTCATTTCTGGGAGATTTCTTTCGCACCTGCTGTCTACACCTGTGGGTTTAAGGCACACCTGCATCGTTGACTGAAATGTGTGAACTTCGGAGTGGGTTATGTCGAAAAATCATTAGCAACGATCACCACTACGGTAATCCGTGCACATATCAGCCACACATATTTTTGTGTAAGTGTCCCTTCGAATCATGCCCCTTAGCATTACAGAGCTACAGATAACTTTTTGGGTCACTGAGTTATTCACTCGCTTGTGGTCATCTCAATTGCATGGTAGGCTATCCTAATTTTCCTTTGATTAACCAAATAAATTGTATCCACCTCACTCAAGCTCAGTTGGGTATTTTGCCATTTTCCATTAATTGTAAAAATATAATAAAGTTTAAATGTTGGTTTACGTGTTTGTTATTTATATTTCATATGTTATAGAAGAAAGTCTGCAAGTTGCCAAGTTGAGGTGCTGAAATAGAACTTCTCAATATACCTCAGTTATTTTATCTGTTTTTGTTTGTTCGCATGTAAGATCAAACTTACTGAGTATTTACAAAACTTCAAGCGTACTTGTACGCAATAGACTTGATAGGAATTGAGTTTTCACATAAATATTTGCGTAATTTACGCAGATACGCAGCTTACCTGTACCTCTGGCATTACGTGGTTGGTTTCATGAAGGTCATAGAAAGTCATGATCAGCAACGTCTTTGCTTTGGAACTGTTTTTGCCTTGTCATTCGTAATTGAAACAATGGCGACGAAAGGGTCCAGGAAGAATATGTTGGTTGTTTGTTTTGTTGTTTTACGTCGCACTCGTCGATATCCAAGCTATCAAAGCAGAATCTATTTTAAATCTGAATGCTATCAAGGCTAATTCAATATTACATCTATGATATATTTATCATCTTTTGCTCACACGAGCAAATTCAGATCTGCTGAAAAGTAAGACATTGCCTGAATAGGTTAATGAGACTCATGTTTCGGTTTGTGAAGCTGGTCACACTGCACAAGCCGTTGCCAATCACTTCCAGGTCAACGTTCGGACCATCTACTGGCGGAAGCAACGTTTCCGGACAATCAACACCACAAATGATCGCCCCCGTACTGGCAGACCAAGGGTGACCACAAGACGACAAGACCGCCATGTTGTGCGACAGCATGTACAGAATCCCCTTCATGCAGGCATCCGAAACAGCACGCCAGACAGTGGGAACACACGAAAGACCAATCAGTACTGATACAGTACGCCGACGTCTTAACAGCGGGAACCTCCATTGCCGTAGACCTTACGTATACCGTGGACCTATCCTTACCCCTCGTCATCTGCGTGAACGTCTACAGTTCAAGAGACTCATGGGGAGGTGCAAGTATCATGGTATGGGGTGGAATAGGCCTGAACCAGAGAGTGGGTCCTGTGGTGTTCCAGAACCTTGGTCCAGGGAGAGGAGGCGCCATCACAGCGGTGCGCTACATCGACCAAGCTCTCAGACCCCACGTCATACCACATTTCGCATGTCACCGGAACAACATTTTCCAGCATGATAACGCCCGGGCCCATACTGGCAGAGCTACACGGGACTTCCTACAGCAGAACGGTGTCAACATTATGCAGTGGCCAGCCCTTAGTCCTGATTTAAACCCAATTGAACATCTTTGGGATGAAATTCAGAGGAGATTGAATAATGTCATACCAAGGCCGAACACAGCCGATTTATTGCGCCAGGCCTTTCTCAGTGTATGGTTCCAGGTGCCAATGGCCTTCATCAATCGTTTGGGTGAGTGAGTGAGTTAATATTTAACGTCACATCGGCAATATTTCAGCCATATCGATCATCAATCGTTTGGTGCACTCCATGCATAGACGCTGTGCTGCAGTTATTGCCGCTCGTGGTGGTCACACTAGATACTGAAGTCAAGAGTCTGGATTGCAAACGTTCACGTAATGTCTTCAAATTCTGCTGAGTTATTCATTGATGTGTCAAGATATTGTACACAAAAGGTTTTTGATCAGTTTATTATGTCCATTTCTGTAATGATTTGATTACAGTGCCTATCTAATTTTGAATTCGTACTGACGTTTTTTCACAGAAAGTTAAATGGATAATTTGTCCATTGTTAGATTCCATGAAAGGCTTAAGTTTCTTTTGTGAAAGAATTTCCAGTTTCGCCTTCCGTGTGTTCAAGCAAGTGTTTTCACAAAGTGAAACTTTCATCACAAGGATTATTATCCTACATATTGACGCTTTCGAGTCTTCTTGAAAATGTGAGTTCAAGCAAGTGTTTTCACAAAGTGAAACTTTCATCACAAGGATTATTATCCTACATATTGACGCTTTCGAGTCTTCTTGAAAATGTGAAATGTATTAGAGCAAGTACATTAAACTGCAATAGTGTGATAGAAACAGCGAAACTATTTCCTTGGTCTTATCCTCGGGATATTGTACAGTATAATTCAGGAAGCTGAGGCCTGAGGTACTCAAATATATATGTACAGGAAATGACACTCACAATCGTTCAATGTGTCAGAGTAAGAACCCGGTATTCGGGCTTTTACAGTGTTTCGCTTTAACCGGAGTTCAGAATGACATGCTTATATACAGCACAAGTGTAATTCACTTAACTCCACTGTCCCAAACTCATTGTTCATTGATCAGTCCGAAAGTTCACCTTGACATCACCACTGACTCCGCCAATCATCCAGTCTGTCAAAATGAACTGGTTACACGTCAACAACATGCGGTGACTTCATACATGGTACAGCAGATAATGAAGCATGCATACATCCTAATAAATACTCTAAGTAGCTGTGTGGATAATGTCAGGATGCATGTCATGTACATACTTCAATATAGGGAATGAACGCTTTAGTTCAAATACAACATAATGGACAGTATTACCCCTGGTTGCCTGTGAGGCGCCAGAATGTTGACTTATCCCACCGGGTACCCATTCACTGCTGGGTGAACAAAGGCTCGCTTGCCTAAGGTGAGACCACATGTGTCACGTCTCCTTCGTTGTAGGGCAGGACTGAAGACTTAGAAACTTTCAGGAGTCAAGCTGCCAAACACGGTTACCTACTCAAGGACTACTCTCCATGACCAACGTTGCTTAATTTCAACTGTTTTGGGACCTGAGGTCTATGCACAAAACCACACAACACCATAGTTATAAACATCTACAACCTTCACAACTGGCCGCGTATCAAGCAACGCCATTGTGATACCGGGACTAAAAGTCACATTTGTCACCTTGCCCCTTTCCGTATCCTCCAAGAAGACGTCGCTATTCGGCTTGTCCCGGAATAACACGAATTGGTCACGAATGTAAAAGTCATTGAGTTCTACACCTTTTCACAACAAAGAATGAACTGACATTTCCTGGGAGGTGTTGACCATGTCCAGCCTCTGGTCTGACTTTTCAGCCATTGTCCAGTGATGACAATAAGCGATCCAAAAAGAAGCCGCAACTGATCCAGTGTGTCACAGTCAACAATTTAAGCATCAACGGCATCTGTCCTCACTCCGCGCTCAGGATTAAGTGATAAAAATAAGCGATCCCAAAATAATCTTCTGGCATCCTCCTCGTCTCCCCAGGGGATAAAGGGATGCATTCTGACCAGGGCGTACACTGACTGAGTCAGGTGGGCCACCTGAACCTCCTCCAGCAGCACCAGGATGATGGGATTCCTCTCCCCTTCCAGGTGTCTCTGGACAAACATCAGCTCGAACTGACACTGCTCATCTCTGGCCATGGCATTAGACAGAAGAATCAGGATGGTTTTACTTACATTCAGATTATTAACAACATTATCGACAATAGGGAGACCAGCCAAAGAGTCTCGGTCACGAATGTACAGTTTGGATCCATGAGTTTCCTCGGCTTTTGGAATGAGTTCGTTCTTTATCCATCTGATGTCCTCCAAACTATATATTACATAAGCATCATATATAATCTCTACGTTGTCGAGTCGCTGGAATTCCCCCCTCTGGTATCGTCTCTGGTACACATAATGCCGAATGTGCCATCGATACCTGTATGCAACAGACCCCGAGATGAGGACAAAGAAGCATATCCCACACACACCAATTAGGACAAAGATAGCTGGGAAAGGGAGGAGGCAAGACTGTTTAGGCATATTTACTTTGGAGAGTACTCTACCTCTCATTTCCCCAGGACTGGAACACAAATAGTTCTTCGGATAGTCTATGAACTTGTTACTGTCCGACTTTATCCAGTTTAGGAACCAGAGGATTTCACAGTTACATGCAAAAGGGTTGTGCATAAAATCAACAATTTGAAGCTTTTGTTGGACTTCGGAGGTGAAGACGCGTTCATCTATTCTGGCTAATCGGTTTTTTGATAGCCAGATATGGGTAAGATTCTTCAAAGGTGTCAGGCTACCAACGGGTAACTCGTCAAAGCCATTCTCATACAGTTTCAGGTATTGCAAGTTGTGCAAGGAAACTGAAATAAACTTTGGAAACGATATCAATCCACAGCTCCCAAGGCCAATTCCTGTTAAAGATGTTAAGTGTCCAAACCAGTCGTTTAGTTCCTGGTCGGATGTGTTTGAGAGTCTATTATAAGAAACATCAACTGACAGCAGATTGGGGCATCCTTTGAATGCGTCTTTGTGCACATGAGTCTTGAAGATCACACCACTTGATAGTAAAGAGATGTATTGTATTTTACTGTTGTTGAAAGCATACTGGTCTATATAAAGGGAGCCACCTCCTACATTCTTGAGGATTACGTTAGTTAACGAGGGCATTTCCGAGAATGAATTTGACTTTATCTCCGCAATGTGATTATTGCTGTTGATAGAAAAGACAGACAAATTCTTTAAGCACTGAATGTAACGACCCTCAATTGGCGTGTATAAGTCATTATGGTCCAGCTTCAGAGATTCAAGGCTCGGGAAATAGGACCCATTCGTCCTACAAAAATTAGGAAACCTGGAAATATAGTTGTCTTTCAGAGTCAAGGAGAGTAACGATGGGGCGTACGCCAGAGCTACTTCACGGATAAAGTTATAAGCCAGTGATAAAGTCTGGATGTTGGAGAGGCCGCTACAGTCAGCCTGGTTATAAGTTTCAAACTCGTTTCTGTCTAGGTCCAGAGACTTCATTGTACGACTGTATAATCGCTGAAAGATGCGTGAATCGTTCAACTTCAGTCGACGTAGCGATAACGTTTTAAGAGGAAGATGGCTCAAAGTTGGGAATGTTTCTGCTAAAGAGTTTCCTGAGAAAATGTTTCCATCAAGACTCAACTCTGTTAAAGTAGTTAGATGAATAAATGAGTAGGCGGACATTCTTGTTATCCTGTTTGATGTCAGACTTAACCTTTTTAACTTGAGTGATTGAATGTTTTTGAAGGTTTTTGAGGAAATGTTTGGAAGAAAGTTGCGATAGAAATCCAGGTCAGTTATGAACTGTGGTAGCCTTGGAATATATGTAAGTTTCCTTCCGTGACCTTTGCATGTTGCTTGTTTGGTGATATTGTTACAGCTGCACCAGTTGTTGCCACAGTTACCGCGGCGTTCTGTAGATGTCAGCATCACCAGCAGAAGGACGAGGAGAAGGTGGCAGAGGGATGACATTCCAATATGGCCTCTGAATATAGAAAAAGAAAAAAAGGTTCAAGAAATGCGTTTGAGATGTTGTTTAAGAAATATTTGAGAGGACATTTTGAGAAACTACTGCTTCTGACGTAGTAAGACTGAGTAAGAGGGGGGATTAAATTGGCTTAGCGCTGCTTGGAACGGAGTGTTATGTGTTTGTTTGAGGAATGTCCGAATGCAATAACCACGAGGCTACCCCACCACCCCACTGATGAGTACTATGAACACGAGTTGGGCTGTACGGGAAGAGCTGAGTCGACAGCGGTCGAGGCATAAGTCACGACGGTCTCTCGACGATGGAGTATCTCCTTTTATGATTATGCACTCCAAGTCAACGTTAAAGATATGAGGCGGTGGTCTATGAATAATTGAGCCAAAAAAAACGGTGATCTATGTTATGAGCACCAGTCCAGTCCGTACGATGATACTCAATCACCGGGTCTCATTATCCGAAAGAGCGAAAGGTCGCGGGTTCGATCCCCGGCCGCGTTATACCAAAAGATATGGTACTTGTTGGTCCCTGTCTGGCGCTCGGCATTAATGGGTACAAGGACTGGTCGGCTCGGAGTTAGTATAATGTGTCTGAGTTGGGTATTCATGCTTAACTGTGGCATGGTATCTCAGTGAGCTAGCACTATGAAACTTGCTTTAAGTCTGGGCTAGTACAAGCAGCCACACATACACACACATGCACGGCGTTATTTGAGCGAAATATTCTTAAGCACCACGTTTAACCTCATTTCACATCACCTCACCTCACCTCATTATCCAATCCATTAAGATCAGCAAAGGATGCTGGCGACCTTTTCCTATCCGAAATCACTGCGTTGATTAAGGATTCGTTGTGCGGTTGTTTTTATCATCATATTCAGAAATTCATGTCCGTTTACTAAGGACATGTTTCGTTTAAAATACAATTACGTGTTTTAGTTCTTCAGTCAGGGTTCTACACTGGCAGCACTATACCGGTTTCTCCTGACTCGGTTGGAGGTTACACGCACAAGCACAAGCACACACACACACACACACACACACACACGCACGCACGCACACACACACACACACACACACACGCAAACACACACACGCATACCACAAATGTCGCCATTTTATGAAATTAAATCCTGCGTGGTGACACCAAAGCATAGTGTCAAAGCATTTCATACTTCCCCGATAAACATTACATTAATCGCCACTGCACTTACATAAGTTATCGTAAGAAGTGTTCATTCTAGAGCAGTGCAATCATAATAAGAATAATCAACTACAAACTTACCTCTTCCACGTCATGTCTGTTCCAAGTGATTCTGTTGTGTGGCTCTCACTTACTCGAGAAAGAGCATGGATGGTGAGATCGGACTACTTCACTGGGAAGCTGTGATAACCGGACCGGGTGAACACTGTGATTCATTGAGTGAATTAGGATGTCCTGAAGTATAAGCTAAGTATACCAAGTACTTCTATTGTAATGTTTCCTGTGTCATCGCAACATCTACTCATTTAATGTAGCAGATCTAGATACAAGGAAATATAAACGCCCCTCCCTAAAAATGATCAGTCCAGTGGTTATAAAGGCCAGATCCTGCATTTTCACCCGATTTGGCAACATCTTTTCACAATTTTCTTCATCCTTAAAGACAGAACGAGTTTTACGCAAATGTTGTGCCTGTTGTGTAGCTCTCGCAGAAATGGTGGAGTCCCGATCCACAAAGTGGCCGTAACGTTACGACCTATCGTAACTCTATACTATACCATAGGCTTACGAATGCCATAGTGCTTCAGAACATTTTGTGGACACTGTCCAAGATTGGTTTTCTATAAAGTCACCTGATATCTATCCAGAGACAACAACCCGTGAAGGTCCGGGATAGAATGAGCCTTAAAGGTCACATGCAACCAAAAAATCAAACATAATTAAAACCCAATAATCACTTATTCATGACATATAGTATACATTGCTGATTATGAAAAAAACATTTAAACGAAATTAAATGTACAATCGCAAATCAAAGGTGCAATATTTTGTACTTTGGTTTACTTCCCTAGAAACGAAGCAGCCGCGATGCTGAACCCAGTCAGAGCGGGTGGGTGTGCACTCAAGTGTAACGGCTGGTTCATTTGCAGATGCCACTCACGGCTCAATGTGTGTGTATATTTAGAGATGTTGGGTTTTGTAAATACATGCTTATTTTTTGTGTATAACATTTTGCAATCAACAGACATCATAACATGTCATGTGTACAAGTATCACACCTGCCTGTCTGTGCAATTACATAATGTGACAGACCGAACTGGGGCCATAAATCAATGCGTTTTGTTTATGGTGTATAGCCTGATAGGTGTTAAGTTCAAATTGCATGTGGTCAGTGATTGAAATTGTGTATTGAATATTGTCATTAGCAGACGGGCAGGCAGACACATAGGTGCCAATAATACAGACATTGAGTTTTGTCTGTGACAACGACATATCTATATCACAGTTAGAAATTCTGTCGACGCTAAATAATGACATTGTTTTCAAGTATCGAACTGAGAAAGTGACTCGGTAAGAAGAACGTGTGGTGAAATAGACAAATGAAATTATATAAACGGTTAAATCGGTAATCTACTGTAATAACATATAAAAAGCTCGCGCCTGTGAAATATCAATAAAACATTAGAAAAATAGCTCACACCAAAGCCTTCACCGAATATTCACCGGACAACCCGCTTCCAAGCTCCGCGAACCTATTTCACTGCGCATGTGCTATGAGCGCAGCCCAGCTGTTGAAACCACTTCAATTCCCCCAAGCGCTGGGGGGAAGTTAGTGAATCGTTTGAACTACGATTTGCCGCGGGTTTTTTCATCGCGATATTTTTCAACTTTATAAGTTGAATTTGCATTTTTGATGATTTGTTTCGGTAAGTCCATACCGAAAGGTATCAGAATCTGCAAAGTTGTGTTTTACGTTGCATGTGACCTTTAAGTAACCCATGCTTGTCGTAAGAGGCGACTAACGGGATCGGGTGGTCAGGCTCGCTGACTTGGTTGACACATGTCATCGGTTCCGAATTGCGCAGATCGATGTTCATGCTGTTGATCACTGGAGTGTCTGGTCCAGACTCGATTATTTACAGACCGCCGCCATATAGCTGGAATATTGCTGAGTGCGGCGTAAAACTCAACTCACTCACACCCAGAGACAGTACGTTGATTCGTTGACTGAAACAGCCATGTTAAATGCTGCTGACGTCATTTCTGGGAGATTTCTTTCGCACCTGCTGTCTACACCTGTGGGTTTAAGGCACACCTGCATCGTTGACTGAAATGTGTGAACTTCGGAGTGGGTTATGTCGAAAAATCATTAGCAACGATCACCACTACGGTAATCCGTGCACATATCAGCCACACATATTTTTGTGTAAGTGTCCCTTCGAATCATGCCCCTTAGCATTACAGAGCTACAGATAACTTTTTGGGTCACTGAGTTATGCACTCGCTTGTGGTCACCTCAATTGGGTATCCTAATTTTCCTTTGATTAACCAAATAAATTGTATCCACCTCACTCAAGCTCAGTTGGGTATTTAGCCATTTTCCATTAATTGTAAAAATATAATAAAGTTTAAATGTTGGTTTACGTGTTTGTTATTTATATTTCATATGTTATAGAAGAAAGACTGCAAGTTGCCAAGTTGAGGTGCTGAAATAGAACTTCTCAATATACCTCAGTTATTTTATCTGTTTTTGTTTGTTCGCATGTAAGATCAAACTTACTGAGTATTGACAAAACTTCAAGCGTACTTGTACGCAATAGACTTGATAGGGATTGAGTTTTCACATAAATATTTGCGTTATCTACTGACTGACTGACTGAGTTTGGTTTTACGCCGCTTTTAGCAATATTCCAGCAACATCACGGCGGGGGACACCAGAAATGGGCTTCACACATAGTACTCATGTGGGGGGGATTCGAGCTCGGGTCTTCGGCGTGACGAGCCAACGCTTTAACCATTAGGCTACCCCACCGCCCCTTGCGTAATCTACGCAGACAAGCAGCTTACCTGTACCTCTGGCATTACGTTGTTGGTTTAATGAAGGTCATAGAAAGTCATGATCAGCAACGTCTTTGCTTTGAAACTGTTTTTGCCTTGTCATTCGTAATTGAAACAATGGTGACAATTGAAACAATGGTGACGAAAGGGTCCAGGAAGAATGTTGGTTGTTTGGTTTGTTGTTTTACGTCGCACTCGTCGATATCCCAGCTATATGGTGGCGGTGTGTAAATAATGGAGTCTGGCAATCCGGTGATTAACAGCATGAGTATTGATCTATGCAATTTGGATACGATGACATGTGTCAAGCAAGTCAGCGAGCCTGACCACCCGATCCCGTTAGTTGCCTCTTACGACTAGCATTGGTTACTGATGATCAATTCTAACCCGGACCTTCACGGGTCGTCAAACCATTAAAAACATGACTGACTAACAATTGTTTTCCCGTCTTACGCCAGTTCAAAGCTGTCCAGTTGTATCGAATACCATACGCTAATAACGAACTGACGAATATGGCGAATTGTTTTTTGCCCATTCGTTTTTTGCCCAGGATGAATGCCATTACACTATGAAAATATAGCATCCTTCATAACCGAGGGTAGCACTAAGGGTTTCAGATCAATCGTTGTTTTACTGCCTGATACGTATCTTAAACACAAGCTAATGTTTACAGTGTCTTGTGAGGAAAAACATGTTCGTCATATCGCGCGAGTAAATACTGCCGTCCGAAAATGTATGATGTCCGAAAACATATTCCGACAATAGGCTTACCGCATCCCGTGCTGGGATTCGAACCACGGACCTTCTGATCGAAGTCGGACGCCTTGTCCGCATGACCAAAGAGGTTAACCCCGTCGGCAAGCTGACAAGGTAAGGATGTCAACTGTAGGATGACTCCGCCCTGGTACATGTTCCCCGACAACAGAAGACACGCCCCCGAGCCGCAAAATAGGGTACTGAGACCCCCTATTTGATATGAACGTGCTCAGCCCCACGTTGGTCGCCAATGTAGCGGCCGTACAATTTCCGAGTCCCGCGCTGGGATTCGAACCATGGACATTCTGATCGGAAGTCAGACGCGATATTCAAATGACTAAAGGGGTTAACCCCGTCACCAAGCTGACAGGGTAAGGATGTCACGCCCTGCTACACGCAGAAAACAAAGTATGAATTTCAAGACCTATAATAGGAAATGCCAGCGTGACCTCATTGTTTTGATCACGTGGCCTACCCTAACTTCCGGTAGGCAGAAAAGTGTCAACACAACAGCAGACAACGCATTAGCGAGAAGACGTTCTAGCATTATACGAATAAGATCCATTTCTCCTGCATAATTTATCGCTTACATTGGAATCTAAGTAACATGGTTGTGTCGTGCGTGGTAGTTGGTTGCACGAATAGATTTCAAAAAGGTTCAGGCTTGAAATTTCATCGAATTCCGACTGCCGATGAAAGAAGACGCAAGTGGCTTCAAGCGATCAACCGCAAGAATTGGACGCCTGATCATGATGGTGATCGAGTTTGTGGAGTTCACTTTGCATCAGGTTTGAATATTTACATTTCTTTGGCCAACAACCCATAATTTTCATTGTTTCATTGTCATCGTGATAATCTTGTGATTCTGTAGATAGTACGTTGTGGCAAATGGGTTATGGCTTCATATATCAGTATGTACTGTGAACCATCAACAAGATAATGGGGGAACCCAACAATGATATACGATAGTCACCTTTTAATATTTATTTTAAAAACATGTTTTTATTTTTTTCTAACATATCAAATGTAATAATGTTGGTTTGATAGAACTGTCCAGTTTTCGATCAGAATATCTTTTTTTATTTTGATAAGCGTATGCCAAATGAGCTATATTTTTGGAAATCTAGGTAAGATCCTCACATTATTTTCTCTTTTATATAAATGTGTGATTTGCAGTTAAGATTTTGAATTTATTTCCAGGATCTGCTAGAAGTGACCCAAGTGATCCAGACTATGTTCCACATGTCAACATGGGATATAAGACTGCATCCATGATGACACCTGAAGCGAGGAAAGATCGTTTTACAGGGCACAGATTAGAAGATACCAAGAACAAACAAGCCAAGGATAGCCAAGAAAGAAGTAATGCTGCCTCAATTCTACTTGAGTTGTCACTCAATTCTTCCCTCAATGAGCAGAGTGAACAAGGTGTTGAAGAAGAAGAAAATCAGCCTGCACGAGGTATCTGAAAGTTCTATTTCATGAATGGAAATATTTATATAGGAAGCCATATTTTAGTTCTTAATGTAGTATTTTCCATAAGGAAACCTGGAATGATGATCAAAAATATTATGTTGTTTATTATCAACTTGAATGTTCACTAATTATTTCATAGGTATTTTTCCAATATGTTATCAAACATGAAAAGAAGTGAACAAAGGGACCCTTATCATACATCCTCCTTTCACATAGTTTGTATTTTCACCTTTAAGGTAAATAGTCATTTAATAATTCAATTTGTTTTCCAGACTTACATGACCCCTGCATTGAAGTGATCATGAAACTGAAAGCCTAAAAGAGACAGCTGCTCACAGAGGTAGAAAACCTACAAGCTGAATTACAGGATACAAGACATCAGCTCAGAGCTTGTAGGTTCAGTGACCGATTTTGGAAGGAGACAAGAAGGATGGAAAGACATTGTTTTTCACAGGTATCTCTAGTCATGCCAGCTTCTTGTGGTTAGTTCAGTTCTGTGCACATATACTTCCTGTCTCGATGACTCTAACTCCTGCCAGTGTGCTCATGTTGGTGCTGATGAAGCTACGTTTGAATCTAGTAGACCAGGACTTGGCCTACAGATTTGGAGTGTCAAGACAAACTGTGAATGATTTAATCAGTAAGACCATTCCACCACTTGCCCACAAATTATCATTCCTGATACATTGGCCTGAAAGTGACGATATATATAAGAAATATGCCCAAAGTGATCAAACAATCTTACAGAAAGTGCAGGGTCATTATAGACTGTTGCGAAAATATTTATTGAGAGGCCTGGCAATTTCACTGCAACGAGCTATGACATGGTCCAACTATAAAAGCCATAACACTATAAAGTTTCTGTTAGGAATTGCACCCCATGGAGCTGTCACCTTTGTGTCGAGCCTTTGGTGGAAGGGTTTCGGACAAAGTCATCACACAGCGCTCAGGATTCCTTCAGCTTCTGGAACATGGGGATCTGATCCTTGCTGATCGCGGATTCCTTATTTCGGATGACCTTGCTGCATGTGGTGCGCAGCTTGCCATACCAGCATTTACACGGGGGAAATCTCAGCTCAGCCCTAAAGAAATCGAAATTGGAAGGAGGCTGTCACGGGCCAGAATACATGTTGAGAGGGCTATAGAAAGAGTAAAAAACTTCAAGATTCTGAGCACCACCCTGAAGATCAACCTTGTGCCTCATTTTGACAATATTATGACTGTATGCAGTGCTCTGTCAAATCTTCATCAAAATTTGCTGTAGTGTAATCTTGTTCATAAATACTTATTGTGTTGGTTTACATGACTATGAGCAATGGGAATGTAATTTGTAAGCCAGTCAGTAAACAAATAAGGCCCAATGTTCCTGATATCTATTCTGATTTAGTTTAAGATTTTAAATGAGATATTTGGTAACATATTGATTTCAGTAATTGTTTTTCAAATGTTTAAATTAACAACAAACACAGGATTAAATGGCAAATATAGTGTGTATTCTTCCCCATTTGAAACAGTCTTCATTTTATGTACAGAGATCAAGCATGTTTGACACATAAAAATTGCATTTGTCGAATGCATCTTGTGAAATGAACACGTTATTTAATAGTACTGTCATACATCTTCCTACTGAAGATTGACATGTAGAAGTCTACTGAAAACAATACATTTTGTGTTGAAATGTTCGAAATATACAAAAAGACTATGATTGTCAATACAATTTGCTTGACAACATCTGAATGTTTTGTGATTGATACTGTGATGTTTCTTCCTACAGAAGATTGACATGTAGAAGTCTACTGAAAACAATACATTTTGTGTTGACATGTTTGAAATATACAAAAAGAATATGATTGTCAATACAATTTTCTTTGACATCATCTGAGTGTTTTGTGATTGATAACACAATTGAATTAAACATTACAAATATAATAACAAAATGATATGAAGATACATAAATCAGTTTTTCCCTCTGGCCTGGTTTTTACATGACAGAATTTGTGTGTCGAGATGGCATGTCTCCACAATCAATTAATGACTCGCATGGTCAGTAGGAGGGACATTTATAGTGTACATGCATATACACTTGACATATTTGTAACATAGTACCATTGTAAAGACATGTCTGCTAATCCAACACATGTCAGCCATTTGACAGTTAACCTTTAAATGAAATTTTAGTTTGGCCATGTTAATGGTGAAAATTTTGCTAAGAGGTTACATAGCTGCACTTACACATACTTGAACAAATTTCTTATGTTCTGATCTAAGGGATTCCTTCTGAACATGTATGAAACTTTATCCCATGATACAACTTGGACAGTACCAAGAACCCTTTGGTTTCCTTCTAATGTTGACACATTTATAATGGAACCAAGTGTACTAACAATTGGCTCCTCACACATGATCATGCGACCATACTCCTCCTGCTGGCATAGGCACCATATATCTGAATTACCAGTGTCTGTAACAACATCGCTCAAACAAGGCTTTGCATTTTCAAGTTTCCTTGAAACAATTTCCGCAAATGTGTTTAAAGAAAATGTGTCACACTTTGCTATGAGAATTGAACAAAACTCATCATCCCTGGGCACACGGACTATTGTCATGTCCTTATTTGTAAAAATGACAAAGTCACAGTAGGTTACATCATGCACATACATTTGAAGCTGCACTTGTGAGTAATATTTATGTCCTTTCTTGAGGTGTAAGTCCTTGTCCAGGCAAAAGGTCTTATCATTTACTGCTGTGGATATGTCATGGTCCCTGTGCTTGTATGGACACTTTATCTCTAAGCATCCATTACCACAACACTTGCACATAACAGTGCCATCACTTGATGCTGCCATGTAAGGTTTTTTGCAAACTTATCAGTAACCCCACTGTTCTACACGCAAACTGAGCATGCTGTGTTGTCTGATGTTTCGCATACTGTTTACGTGCTCTGGCCTCATTGTCACTGCCCCAGGCAACTGCAGCTTTCTTGGAGATGTCCTTTGTGTTATAGCCCATTACCTTCATGATGGTGTTCTTTGGATCTGTGGTCTTCTTCATCACCAAGATATCATGGGCTTTGGTTCCGGTTATTCTTCCTTTTCGGTGTTCAAACCAAAGAGGGCTAATAGCTTGGTTCTTGGTAACTTCCTCCAAGTTGCTAATCTGTGCCGGTTCGCACTGATAAGAGTTCCACTGCTCCTCACAAACAGACTCGAGATTTTCATCAGTGATTCTGTCCTCACACACAAGACTTGTAATTGTTGGGGGGAACAAATGTGTCTCGCCATCTTCTTCAGCACTGTCGGTTTCCTCTTCATCTAGTGGAGGAATACACTTAAAAAAAGACAGCATTAGGGCATACACTTTTCAACGACTTAAGTGTTTCAATATCAGGAAGTGGAGCTTTTCCTGTTCCTGACACAGATGGAGTGTTTGCCTTCCGACGACGTCCAAACAGATGCTGAACCTCACACAGTGGGGTGGGCTGGAGCTGAAATAATAAGGTAAGAGTGAGCAACTGTGTGTGGTTTTAGGCAGACACTTCAACCATTATGCCACCTCATTGCCAATATAAATATAACACTAATTGATAATGAATGTAAGTCCCCTCATTTTCTATGGTTTTCATATGTAAAGTACATGATACTGAACAGTAAGCTAAATAAGTATATTATTTTATATGAAAAAGTGAGAGCATTACTTCTTTTCTGTAAGCAGCATTCCACTTGCACGCTTCACTGGTGCAAGCTTTTGAGGTTAATCCTGCCCTCACAGCTGCATCAACCTTGAACGAACAGTAGGGCTGCCACATGACTGCATACCTCTCCAAGTCTGAAATATCCAAACAATATCTTTTATTATATTAAAAATTATATAATCTGAGAAGTAGCTGTACACTTAAAAACGTGAAAAACACCTTTTGAACCATACAGATGAAATTGTATAATTTTATATAATATTAAAAAGTATTGAAGCAATGATATTGATATGAGAATTCAAAAGGAACAATGAAAAATAGAATCTGTTACAAAAATCCAACCATTACATATGGATCCTTTAATTTAGATCTGAGATATTTCAATCCTAAAAATACACTGTTATTTGGGTAAAACTGTTGAAAATTATAGGCAACTATATACAATAAAAAAACCAACTTACCCAGCCATACACGTGCAGTGGGCACAAAACACTGTCCCCTCAGATTTCTTGACACAAACCCATGGCTGATGTGGTTTGTCACGAAGGCGCTGGGATGGAATCACCTTCGTCTTCAAAATGCAGTAAGGTGACTGGTCGTCAATTGCATTATAAAAGATAGGGTAAACATGTCCACTTTCCACGTAGTCGTACGCTTTTAAGGATTTGTACGCCCTCAAACTGTCGTGAGTGAATTGTCCTGGTGTATCCACAAGATAGAAATATATGTCCGTAAATGTTATGGCCGGCCACAAAGACGGGTCGTCAACCCAGCCGCTCGCCAAACAATAGGGGTCTGGCAAACTACGAGTACCCTCACCAGATGTCAGCTTTGAAATATACCTCTCGCGGTCTTCAACAGATAACTTCAGCACATAATCTGACCATTGTTTAACTTCCATGCTACAGCGATTCGCATTGTTGTCGGTGGCCATTGTTGCCTTCTGCCTACCGGTTGCGCGCGCAACCTAGCCTCTTGATATCACTTCCGTAAACAACTGGCATTTCCTATTGTTTGATCGGTTGTATGTTTCATTTTCAAGACCTGTTTACAAACTAATGCCACATTTATAGTATTTCAATTAGTAAAAACAAACGAAATACCAGTGATGGCAATCTCATTTTTACCGATATACCGATTACGAAGGTCGGACTTTTGCCACAATTACGGTCAAATCCTTAGTTCCGGCTGGACGAATCCGAGTTTTAGATCAAACCAACCTCGCGCGAGACCATCTGACACGAGATTTACAAACGATCCTTCATAACACATAAACATCCGGTTAGATGGAGTCACGATGTTTCCGCTTTGAATGTACGTACTGTCACTGAACATGTAACGTACCAACATCTGTCATTTTCTTTCCTGGTGTCTGAGTCATTTTCCAGTTTCGTTATGAAAAAGTGCTGCTTGTTTTTGCTGACACACTGTCACAGCCGATTGTCGAGTGATAACTTGTTCTTCGTAACTGATAATTATTATACTTCAGTCAGCCCCCGAATTCTTCTCCCCACCCCCACCAGAGCACCCTTCTACGTAAGTTTTGTGTAAAAAGAAAAATGTATGTGACATTAAACCCTTGTCCCAGTTGTTCATATCGGTAGCCGAACGCCGCGATAGGTCCAGTTAAGACATGACCGTGCATCTCGGCTTGGGTAAGATACTAAGAATAGAGTTCGTTTTCAGTTGCTCGATCTACAAAATCCAAAGGTTGTGCCTTCATCTACAGTGTGTTAGGTGATGATTATTTGGTACCCGAGACATTCTGTCATTGTATTTTGTAAACAATATATAGATACAGAATGTGTTTGTTATAATTCAAATTATTAACATCTGAAACTCAGTACCAGTGCTGTTTTCTCCAGATGAAATTGGTGGCATTTTGCTGAGATGACATTTTAGACTGCCTGTCATTTTAGACTGTTTCATATGCCTCTCGATCTGGCACAGAGTTTTGAACTTGAAACCAACTTAAGTCTGAATTTTGACTTAAGTTTGAGTTTTTACTCAAATTTGAGAAAACACAGAAAAATGCATTTCTCAGAATAAACTGAAATCAATATTAAACTCAAACATAGTGGACAATTTGAGTTTGGTAGATAGATGACAAGGTGTTTGGGGTTTTTTATTTTAAAAATGCAGTTGAGTTAAAAATTCAGCTGTTTCAAATTGTCAAACTGAGTTTGAAATTTGAGTAAAAGTTTATTTCGAGAAATCGGGGCCTGATTGGTTTTTTATGTCAAAAATAGATTTTTATCAAAGCAGAATTTATTTTAAATCTTTGTTGTACCAAATGCTATCAAGGCTAATTCAATATTACATCTGTGATATATTTATCATCTTTTGCTCCAAATTGTGGGTGTGTACCAAACTGCTTGCTGTGAGCAACGGTAGCTCTCAACACTTAACTCATGCCCCATCCCCGCCCACAACCACACACATCCCCTACTGACCACCCCTAGCCAACACACACAAAGCCTCTTTCTTTTTTCATTCACTGGCAGTAGATTAATTCAGGAACTGAAATATTTTTTCAGATATTTTTGCAGCTACTTCATTGTCTTAAACACTCTGGCGGTGGGGTGGCGTTCGCTTGTCACGCCGAAGACCCGGGTTCGATTCCCCACATGGGTACAATGTGTGAAGCCCATTTCTGGTGTCCCCCACTGTGATATTGCTGGAATATTGCTAGAAGCAGCATACACCCTCACTCACTCACTCACTTAAACACTCAGAGTAACATCCACAGGGGAGTTTTACATTTGACAATTTTGTTATTTCTTTCAGTATTATAGAATCCAGGAAGATGTTGGTCTGGCTGCAAAGGGCAATGGCTTGACAATTTGACACTCTGAGATGATCCGTCAGCTCTCTGATGAGGTACAGTCCCACCTGCGTTCTGGCGTGGCCATCACCAGCCTCACACAATGTGTAGAGGAGCTTATCATGAATGCGCTAGATGCTGGTGCCTCATGCATAGCAGTCAGAGTAGATCTACCTTGCTTCAAGGTACAGGCAGTGGACAATGGTCAAGGCATAGGCAGAGACCAACTGGAGAAAGTTGGTGAGAGGTACAGTTTTATTGATTGGTTTGTTTCCATTGACAGTCTGACCATGAATGATGTTTTACACCTCAAGGACAAAAAAGACAGTTATCCAAATATTTCAGATCATAAAATTTATCATTTTTCCTTATCCTGACTCATGCTCTTTTGCTTGTCTTCTTCTTCTTACGAACATAGTGGAACACTTGTATCTCCCTAATTGAAGTTCCCTTCAATAAAGAAATCACTAATTAGTACTCACGAGTTACCTGCCCTCAACAAGCGCAGGAACGAGGGCGCCACCTCCACCCATGTGCCTCACTCTCTCCTTCTTCGCCCAGTGAGCAGGATGTGAGAGCGCCTGTGTCTCCCTACACACTATATCCTTTGATTATTTTTAGTTAGTTACCTCGTATAGGCATCTATAGAGGTTTAGCTAGTATCCTTCAACAATTATGTATTGATATTTAGTCGTGTTTCTACTGTTTATTCACGGGAAGCCGTGTTTGTTCAGTGGATTACGTTGATGAAAATCTGTACTGTTTGCAGATTACGTTTTTTCTGCTGCTGATCCGCATTTAATATGCCCTAGCTGTACTGCGCCATGTTCATTTTATTCACGTTGCAGTTGCTGTACTAATTTATCCAATTCTGCTTTTAATAAATATTTACTTTGCGTTTGAGACGCGCAGCAGATAGGTCGCGTAAGCAGAGTCTAGCCATGACTGATACACCTGAACCCTCGCCAGTCTACTGCTGTTGGTCGACCCCCCTCCCGTCTGGTGTTCCGCTAGAGTGGTGGAGAGGCGTTGGACGTAGTCCGCCGTCTCCAAGAAGCGTCCTGCTTTCCCAGACATCCCGTCGTCGCAGCCGAAGACTAGAGGGCTTCTACTTCATCTCAACGCAGACTTCGCACCCCCAGGGCAGCGTCGACCTCTGAGGGGAAATCAACGAAGTCTACTAGGACTTCATCTACAGTGTGTTAGGTGATGATTATTTGGTACCCGAGACATTCTGTCATTGTATTTTGTAAACAATATATAGATACAGAATGTGTTTGTTATAATTCAAATTATTAACATCTGAAACTCAGTACCAGTGCTGTTTTCTCCAGATGAAATTGGTGGCATTTTGCTGAGATGACATTTTAGACGGGTGCAGGCTAAAACGGAACCACGTCAAAACGGTACCAAAAACCAATTGGCGGAAACGGAACCACGTCAAAACGGTACCAAAATCCAATTGGCGAAAACGGAACCACTCGGGCAAAAACGGAACCAATTTTCTCTGGCGGAAACGGAACCACATTATTAAAAAAATATGGACACCAAAACACTAGTTTCATCTAGGACTTTCTCAGCCGAGATTGTTCCAGCCGCTGAACTGGGCCTCTACGATGATCAGCCGATCATCATCCCCGATCTTCGCCACAAGAGACGACCGGGGTTGGCAAAAATGACGTCAGCACAGATCGCCATGCAGCCTGATGTGTCTACACCGATGTCGGACGATCTTCCTGAGGGCCCCGTCGCTAACATCGCAGAGAGGGCACCGACTACATCGTCGCAGACCGTCCCAGACGACCTGATGCGGCAAATCATGAAGATGATGGAGGACCACTACAGACTGGAGAGACAATCAGCCCAGGACCTGAACCTTCGCGAAGGCTCCAACGTAGACGACACCCCAGAGGGACCCCCCGTCAACGTAGCGGCCACGACGAAGCCACCTTCGCGAAGGAAGTCACAGACCACCTCGACGAAGGACCCAGATGTACAGCCTTGCGAAGGCTTGATAGATCATCACCTACCTCGGCTTCATCCTTAGATTCGGACTTGGACCACCAGACTTCACGAAAGCCTTCGCGAAGGTCAAGTCGTCGTTCCCCAGGACCGGACGCAGAGGAAGCTTCGCGAAGGCCTTCGCGAAGGGCACCATTAACAGGCTCTAAATCATCTTCGTCCAGAAGGACATCGAGGGATTCCACAAGAGCTTCGCGAAGCTGTCAACATTCACCTCACAGATCTCCGCGAAGGTCAACCTTAAGATGCAGCTCGTCAGACCATTCACCAAGATGATCCCCTCGCCGATCACCTCGCCGTTCACCGCGCCGATCTCCTCGTACATCACCACGTCGATCTCCTCGCAGGTCACCACATAAGTCTTCACAGAAGTCCACAGTCAGGTCTCCTTTAACGTCACCCTGTACAGTGGTAGAAGCACATAGTCCACCATCAGAAGAGCATCAACCTGTTATCAGCGATCCCGTGGTAGAAGATGATGGAGGTATCATTTTCTCAGACGCTGAGATACGTTATTGGATGGTTAACAACTTAGACCTTTCTTCACCTTCCAAGAGTGGTAACTTCCGGCATACTTACCTGATGAAGGAGGACGATGCAGGCGCCATCACCTTACCTCGATCGACCCGATTGCTGCGGTGCCACAGAATTTGGACACAGCCTTCCATAAAGCCACGAAAGTTCAAACGCCACACTATGACGGGCGTATGTTCTTTGGCCCTTAATAGATCTAGAACGATCAATGAGACTCTTATCACCAGATTTCGCACGACTTCTGAAGATGATAGGATGATCTACTCGACCCAACTTATGCAAAGAAGGACCAGCAAGAACCACACCCTGTAGAACACAGAGTGAGGTTAGCAAAGCAAAGCGCTCATATATTGATCGGACTCTAGACACGCCGCTTCGCTAAGGAAGTCCCAGGCAGCCTCCGCGAAGGAGCTAGAGCCTCACCAGTTGCAAGGGGCGTCGCTGAGGAGGAGTAAGCGCTTTAGCCGAGCCCACACCTGTTGAACACAGAGGTGGATTCAGCGAAGCAAGCTCCATATATATATTGATCGGGCTCTGACTCGATACCTTCGAAGGTCGCTAAGGCTAAGTGGCTCCAAGTCTACTTCACCCAGAAGATCTAGAAGGGATACTTCGAGCTTGGCGAAGTCTCAGTTAGCGAGGAAGTCTCCTCCAAGGTCTCCATATACTAGCCACTTTCGTCATATATAGCCACTGTCCAGTCCGTTCAAGACATCGCATGAGTTGTCTATCAACTGTATGCCATATGCCGTCTACAAGCCTGGCGAAGACAATTGCACAGGCTATTTACAACACAGAACGTCCGCTGTATTAATTAGTCAACGATGTTTCATAGATCTTCACAGGAATCAACTTTTCCGTATAGATTGCTAGATATGCAATCGCGGACTACGATACGATTATCTACATGCATGACCATTACGCAGATCTGCAGACAATTCAATATCGAAATTGAACAGCAGCCTTGTTACAGCGAGTATAACTATAACTCATAATCGTCGACGTTCTCTGAGAAGAAATATGTACAACAAGTTCAGCTTTAATTCTACAATTATGTCGATACATTCATGTATACAGTCTACAAGTTGACAACTTGCAAGTTTATTGTACCTTTATATAAGGAAGTCGGAATTATATTCAAAACTGAAGTTACTTTCACGACAGCCAGGAAAATAACCTACCCAGCATTAATATTACAGAGCGAGGTATTTCGGCGGAGGTTCAGCGTGTTTACCATTAACCCTCGAAACACGTGGTCACTCGGGTAACTTCGGGAAGCTACGGTGAAGACCGACGATTGTTCTAACATCAACGACGGCACGATATTATACAAGGTTCTTTTTCCTGCTACACCGGTGACATCACAGCGGGTATTCTACAGAATCAAAATGCCTTGTTCTGATTGGACGCGATGATGGACAACGACCATGAGAGGTCAATCTTAGTTCACAGTTCAAGACTTAGGTTGCAAGTGACAACAATATATCAGTGAATCGAGCAAGCCTCCCTTACAGTCCAGCTAATCTGAACCTTCATGATTGGGCTGCCTTCTTGAGGTTAGAGACCTCCCCTGTCAAGATAAGGGACGAGGCACGGCAGTCGTCAGGCGATTTTTACATAAAGTTCAACGATGACAGTCACACCTGGTTGTGCACCTACATCGTCAAGGACTTCGCAGCGAATTTACCTAGACGACGGGATACAAGTGGATCCCAATCCACAGCGTCTCAGACTACAGCTGAATTTCATCATCAAGCTACTAACACAACTAGATGGTTAGTAAACCTACTGAAGCTTTCTGATTGGAGGATTAAAACGGAAGTTTCACGCTCCAACTTGGGATCTGAATATAGTGCTCCAACACCTCACAAGTGAGGTTTATGAACACGCTTTGATGATATACTTGGACTCCATGATACGATGAATCTATCACGATGGCCAGTAAGAGCACTGTAAATATATCTCCACCGAGCCAAACAGGAGGGAAACATGAGAGATTAATTCCTCTATCATCAAGCTACGCAGAACTGAAGTCTCATTGCACTACTATCTCCTTTTGGATCAGAACTGTCATACTACGTGCCTACAAGACTGCAGGACTCGACCCTCCATGAGCTTCTAATCCTCATGATATTAGAGCGCTAACTTCTACAATTGCTCTACACAAGTGCTATTGAAATAATGGAGGGTTATTTCTGGAGATCCGATATGGTGTTTGCCAACCATTATCTGAGAGATATCACCACCGAGGACGTCTCAGGTATCCACCAATTCGGTCCCATGGTCCTCGCACAGCAGTTGACAGTTCCTCGGAGAAGGTAAGTCAATCTTACAGATTTCTACTTATCTTATAACAGTACTAAATAGCTACATGCTATATATATTTTGCTTAAGTTCTTTTAATATCTTAAGCTCAGTACTATGGTTACATTATAAATGCATTAGCTAACAAACTCTACAGAGTTTTTGGCTATTATATATGTAGCTTAAGTTAATTATATCTTAAGCACAGTACTATACTCATATTGTAAAAATATATTAGCTAACAAACTCTACGGAGTTTTTTGCTATTATATATGTAGCTTAAGCTTATTCATATCTTAAGCTCAGTACTATGTTTATATCATAAAAGTATATTAGCTAACAAACTCTAAAGAGTTTTTGCTATTATATATTTGGCTTAAGTTTCATCATATCTTAAGCATTATGGTTACATTATAACATGTATTAGCTAACAAACTCTACGGAGTTTTTGCTATTATATATGTAGCTTAAGTTTTCTTTCATATCTTAAGCTCAGTACTATATTTATATCATATAAGTATATTAGCTTACAAACTCTAAAGGGTTTTTTGCTATTATATATTTAGTTTAAGTTTCATCATATCTTAAGCATTATGGTTACATTATAAAATGTATTAGCTAACAAACTCTACGGAGTTTTGCTATTATATATATAGCTTAAGTTTAATCATATCTTAAGCTCAGTACTATGTTTATATCATAAAAGTATATTAGTTAATAAACTCTAAGGAGTTTTTTGCTATTATATATTTAGCTTAAGTTTAATCATATCTTAAGCTCAGTACTATGGTTACATTATAAATGTATTAGCTAACAAACTCTACAGAGTTTTTGGCTATTATATATGTAGCTTAAGTTAATTATATCTTAAGCACAATACTATTCTCATATCGTAAAAATATATTAGCTAACAAACTCTACGGAGTTTTTGCTATTATATATGTAGCTTAAGCTTATTCATATCTTAAGCTCAGTACTATGTTTATATCATATAAGTATATTAGCTAACAAACTCTAAAGAGTTTTTGCTATTATATATTTGGCTTAAGTTTCATCATATCTTAAGCATTATGGTTACATTATAACATGTATTAGCTAACAAACTCTACGGAGTTTTTTGCTATTATATATGTAGCTTAAGTTTTCTTTCATATCTTAAGCTCAATACTATGTTTATATCATATAAGTATATTAGCTAACAAACTCTAAAGGGTTTTTTGCTATTATATATTTAGCTTAAGTTTCATCATATCTTAAGCATTATGATTACATTATAAAGTATATTAGCTAATGAACTCTAAGGAGTTTTGCTATTATATATTTAGCTTAAGTTTAATCATATCTTAAGCTCAGTACTATGTTTATATCATAAAGTATTTTAGCTAACAAACTCTAAGGAGTTTATACTATCATATTAACAAGCTTAAGTCTATTAGTCTTAAGCATTGTATTAATGTTATATATACTTTATCATAATAAGTAAATTGTAATAACCTTTATATGGCAGCTGATAAGTTAGCAGCAGGAATTCATCAGTTCAGTGCCTTTATGAAGTTCCCATAGGGGTTATTACAATCATCACAGTTCAAATCACTAATTATTAAAATCCAAAGTATTATATATTCCCACCTCCTTTTCCGTGGGATTCTACAAGCAAAAGAGCATGAGTCAGGATAAGGAAAAATATTTAATTTTTAGAGTAAAATTGATATTTTATACTTATCCTGACTCATGAGGTAAGCCCTCCCATCCTCCCCACATAACACTTTGGATTTCCCTGAAAATTCAAATGTTGGGCTCAGTATATGAGGAGAGAGTGAGGCACATGGGTGGAGGTGGCGCCCTCGTTCCTGCGCTTGTGGAGGGCAGGTAACTCGTGAGTACTAATTAGTGATTTCTTTATTGAAGGGAACTTCAATTAGGGAGATACAAGTGTTCCACTATGTTCGCAAGAAGAAGAAGACAAGCAAAAGAGCATGAGTCAGGATAAGTATAAAATATCAATTTTACTCTAAAAATTACATATTTAGATTTCAAATATTTCTTAGGGAAAATTCAACTGTGACGTAAGTAAATGAAAGCACATCAAACTCTATAGCATTTTAATGATTGGGATGTCTTGCCTGATAGCTGATGTATATAGGGTGTTACAAAATGACAAGTTTCTAACAAACAAAAGATGAATAGAGCATGTATCTATATTTCATAAAGTATTTCAAATGTAATGAGGGAGCATGATAACTATAAAATCATCTTCCCAGGCATTATTTTGGCAAGTTTGACATGAGAGTCCTTGGTTGCAACAAACATATGAAATAATTTCTAATGTAGTCATTAATTAATGTGCCCATATCTGTTTAAGGTACTCCACCAGCAAGTGTCATGAGCTTGAAGATCTAAACAATCTTCAGTATTTCGGCTATCGGGGTGAGGCTATTGCAAGCATGCGCGATACAGCAGCTGTGCTGGAGATAAACAGTCGAACCAGTAGGTCCCATCAGACATACTGTAAGATGTTCCAGAAAGGTGTTGCACAGGCAGTGTCAGAGTCTGTTATTCATCGACCGTCCATAGGTACCACTGTGACAGCCCACGACTTGTTCTACAGTCTACCAGTGAGGAAGAAAAACATGAATGAAGCTTTGGAACTAGAGAGGATACGCTATAGAGTTGAAGGAATTGCTTTGATCCACCCATCTGTAAGCTTCAGTCTCAGAAATGATATTAACGGGAACATACTTTTACAGACACAGAAAAGTAGCAGTGTGTTAACAGCCTTTATGCATCTGTTTGGTACTGGGAAGTCTAAATGTTTGAGAGAGGTATCTCTCCAGGAGGGTTGTTTTCAAGTGGAAGGCTTTATTGGGAAAGAAGGTCACTGCAGTAAGAGCCTGCAGTTTGTATATGTCAATGGTAGACTGGTTCTGAAGACGAAAGTACACAAAATTTTGAATCATACATTGGGAAGGTCTCTTGTATTAAAGAGAAAAGGATCCAACTTTGAAGGGAGTATGGGAGGATCACAATTGGCAGGTGCCCCGTCCTCAAGTCCACCAAAACAAGGAGATAAGTATGCCATGTTTGTTATCAATGTGAAATGTCCACTTGATGCATATGATATCACCTTTGACCCAGCAAAGACATTAGTTGAGTTCAAAGATTGGACAGCTTTGACCGACGGCATTGATGAAATGATAATGGAGTTCCTGAAGAAAGAGAACCTGGTTTCTGTGTCAGACCTGTCTGTAGTTTCTCCTGTCACAGTACCAGGTGAGAGCAGCCAAAGTGATGCACTGAAGATCCCAGACAGTGGGGATGGGGCACCCCAGGGAGGTGAAGATGCTGAAGGATCGAAGTCGGGTATAAATCAAGCCACTGATTCATCAGATCCCGAAGCCAAAGTTAAGGACTATACAGAGAACATTTCTACACTCAATGCATCTAACTGCCTCTTCTCTAAGAGAGTGAGGAGACCTCGGGATGTTATGGCAATTCGAAGGAATCAGCTTATTCAAGACGAAAGTTTGATAAACCAAAAGGATGAGGACTCAGTCAATTCTGAAAATATTTCAAAATCATCAACTGAAGTTAATGTGATAAATGAGACACCTGTGTTACATGCTCAAAACAGTAGTGATGGGGATATGTCCGACAAAAATGGCATTTGTACAGCAAAATCGTCTCAAACACCAGCTCAAACACCAATTGCTGGTAAATATCAGAAGCCTCCTGAAATGAACAATTCAACTCTGTATTCTTCTGAGTCACTCCATGAAGCAATATCTATCAATTTACTGACCTCAACAGTCACAGACCACCAGTCAGGTGATGGGAAGGAAGTAGCTGATGACAACATTTCGGAGGAACCAATGCAGCTACCTGAATCCATAGCTGTGGACATCACAGCATCAAATCCATCTGACGACAGTGAAGATCCCTTACCCAGTACCTTAAGAGCCTCTCTGACAAAGATGAAGTCTGACACTTTGTATAATGTAGAAACTGAAACGAAAGCCTTTATATGTCTACCAGACTCTCCTCCTAGTGCTTCCACTTCTGGAAGACAGAAGTTACAGAACCTTCACCTCATCTCACAGAAATCAAAATCATCAGCAGTCGAGATGTGCAAGAGACTTGGACTTGCAGCTCTCCGTAGCCTCAGTGAAACCAGAGCTGATGAAGAACATGCTGAGAAGTCTGCAGCCAAGAAGATCAATGAAAGACTGGTTCTAAATGCAAGGTCTGCAGCAGGAAAGAGAATCATCAGTGCCAAGTTACAAAAATTTAAGAACACTAACCTTGAGACTAGGCAGTGTTCCAACAATCCTGGAACTTCGGGTAATCAAACAACAGGGCTGTCAGAACCTTTAGCAAGGGAAGCTTCTTCTGAACAAATAAGAGGATCAGAAACTAGTATTGTTTATGGAGAATCTGCTAAGAAAGAAGCATGTCATGATTATGTTCATAGCAGCTTCACTCAGCTTAGAGATTCATGCAGGACAAGCAGCTTGCCATCACAGGATGACTTTTCTACCATTCATTATGGAGAACAGATAGCTCATCAACAAACATTTGTTACCAATGTACCTTCATCTTCTACAGTCCAGGACATAGCAGTGGTGTCAACATCTGCCATTCAAATCCAACAACAACCATCACTATCCAGAGCAGCTGCAGAACAATATGTCAGTGAAAGGAGTCCCGTTGTGCCCACTCTTGATGACATTGAGCATCTCACTTCAACATCAGAACATTCAGACAGGAAAAGATTTAATCCATTTGCTTTATCAACTGCAGCAAAGCTATCAAAGTTAGCCAAAAGGAGTTGTGTTGATGATTCTTGTGTGAAAACATGCAGTAGAGAGTTCCTGTCATCTTCATCCTTTGTTGAGACACCTGCATCAGTTTTCAAAGATGTAGAGAACGTCATCTCTGACAAAAATGAGAACAAGGTGGAAACTCTGGTTGATACAGCAGTTCCTGATCCGTTAGAACTACCAACAGCTCCTACTGATTTTGAGGCTGACGGAAATAACCCTGTCACATCAAGCAGTGAGAAGTCATTACAGGGTTCTGATTTAAACCAGAATGTAACATGTGAAAGAGGTAGAACTGGAAGAACTTTACTGCCATTCACGTCATACTCCGACAGAGTTTGTGACCGAGTTGACGACAGTACAATGCCAGATTATTTAGATTTATCGGAAACAGAGAGTGTAGACTCGGTAATTCTGCCACATGTGGACATTTGTTCACCTGAAGTGTCTGATCAAGAGGGTGGCTCTCCTCCAGCTTACTGCACACAGAGCTTCCAGCCAACTGGTCTATCTTCACAAGGCTTTACAATGGATGTGAAAGCATACGATGAGGATTGTCAAAGTGGGGGATTCTCACCCAATGTTGATAGAGTTACACCCATGACAGGATCACCCTCTAGCCCAGCTGGGAAAGTAGATTATGTCTACGAAACACTGCCTGGTTTGACTGGTGATGGTTCTGTTATTGGTGAAGAAGAGGAAGATGTTGCTGACCCAGACTTGCCTGATTCATCCTTTTCTGTTCTCCTTCCGTCTGGTACTTCATGCTGGAATAAGGAGGAGAAGAGTGGAGATTCTGAAAGTGAGATGACTCTTGCTGACTCGTGTTCAATCACCACTTCAAAGCCATCGTATATCTCTATGAAGAAGGAAGATGATTTTGCATCAGACTCACCTTTGATTTCTCTGCCTCATTCTACATTTGAGGATTGTCCGGATTTTAACTCCTTAACATGTGGTCAGCGCAGTCCCCAACAGGCAGATTCAACCAAATTGACCAGTACAGATGATTCCTTCCCCTTGAGAAAATTGCTGCCGGGAGACTCACAGGATAATGAAATTCAGGTTTATGGCAGAGGTTATAGTGATGATGTAAGTGAGACCATGCCTGACAGGGCACAAAGCACCCATCAACAGACTAAGTCTTCTGCGGATAATTCATGCATAGGTGTGCCTATGGAAGTCACACCTACAGAAGCTGTGTTAGAAAATTTGAATGAAATAGATGAAAATCTTGCAAAAGAATTTGACAATGAAATGACAGAAAATTTTGTTGATTCAAGGGAGATAACTCTGGATGATATTCATACTAAGTCTTGTTCATCAAATCATGGTTCAAGCCAGTGTGATGGGGAACAAGCCTGTGACTCCAGCTGTGGACCAGTGTCTGATGTGAACATTGGAAATAGGGACCTTGGATCTAGTTGTTTCATCACTGGAGACACAGATGATCAGCCATCTTGCAGCTCAACGGGGACACACATCCAGACAGTGACAAAACCGACATGGTCAGATGTGGAGGATCCCAAGACAGGTAAAATGTAGAAATTAATTATTTTGTCTGTGTTAGTCTGTCATACCAACCCTGAAACAAATATACCCAAAACAGCCCTTGCAAGTCTAGAATGTCATAAGTCCAGGTTACCACAGGTTCTGAAAATGAAGAAAGTGTCCGTATTTTTTACTTATATAAGGCCAGACCAATTTTATTCTTGTTTTACGGATTCTTGACCTCAGAAAGCTTAAAGGCAGGTGGGAAATAAAATAAAAATAAAATCACCAATAAAGTGATATTCCTTCTAAATGCTCAAAGTATTTTACTTTTGGCAATTTTTGAAGTGTATATGGGGCAATAAACAACCTAAAAACAATTTTCTTGTAAGTTTACATTTTTGGCCTATAAATACATGTTTAATTTTTTGAGCGGGGAAAATTAATTTTTATTTTTTTTCTTATTCTTGAAAAAATATGACAGGCGGATCCGTAAAACAAGACATAGAATTGGTCTGGCCTAATATAGGAACCCTTTTTTTCTGTAAAATATTTTAATTTCAGAGACCAGATGTTAATCTATGTAAGTGTTAACTGTCCATATCAGTTTAATATTCATGTTGTCACCATAGTGATGTATCTGTAATTATCATGCTAATGCAAGGTTTAACATTTGTTGACTGTGCATGGCACAACTTATATACCTGCCGTACTGGATGAAATCAATAAAGTTTGTCCTTGTCTGACTCTCCAACTTGTGAAATTGCCACTCAAAGACTACCAGTTGTCCATTTTTGTGGAAGTCACAGTGGTTGAGCGGGTTAGGTGGCTGACTTTGTGTGCTGACGATTAGGTACCTGACTCTGAGGGTGTGGGTTCGAATCCCGGATGGGACTCAACCCAACAAAAGTACTAGAATCTGTAATTTACTAAGAAGGCGTAATCCCAAATGTAACATGTGTTACAGGTAAAGTTTAGTTTGAATATGCACGGAAGTGGTAATTCTGTTTAGACATCAGTACCTTTGTCACAGGGGTGGAAATAACTCTAGAATTGCTAGTGTTCTCCGGTACAGTGGCACATGTAAAATCACTTGCCCTGATAATTTTTCCACTATACCGGCGTTTTCTTGTTGATTTTGTAAATAAACAACATAATTTACATTGGAAAGTCTACTGGACACTGGTACAGTGTGATATACAAATTTGCTTGCCCGACAGAAAAAAAACAATGGGTTATTTCCACCCCTGTTGTCATTGTAGATCATTGCTCATGCTATCCTCTGATCATTATGATCATGCCGATGTGGCTGTCAGAAAGTCAGCATGATAAACATTGTCCTCTGTATGATCCTATATCTATCACATTCGCTTATCAGGCAAGAAGATCTATGTGAACAGTCTTACTGGGAACACAATGTTTGAGGACCAGTGGAAACAGTGCGGATATGAAAATGATGGAGATACTGACGAAGGTGAGATATTATGTTGACTTGTACATCTTTAAAGTGTTATAACAGAGTTGGTAGGAGACCAAAAGACATATTGTCTGCAACACTTTACAGCATGCTGATGTAACTTTTGGTGTTCCGATTAATTGAAATATTCGAAGATTGGTTGCAGTGACCAACGACCAAGCAATCGATCATATTTTCTCATAATTGAACACAAACGATTTTGGAACTACTGTTTTAGAGTTTGAAACACTTGAAACATATCTTAGAAACTGTCACAGCCTGAAAATGTGTTTAATTCTTAGAAATCACACTTCACTATCTGAAAAGTCATGACTGGATCTTCAGGAGGTTTATGTTCATGATAAATTAGTCATCACTTTAAAGTACCAAGTTGCCTCATTTTACCTGGGATGTGAAGTTTGCAAATGCAAACAAAAAACAACAACAAAGAACCACGTTATACTTATCTGCAATAACAACCTGAATAGGAAAGTCTGAAAAATTACGCTAACCAATTTTGTTTCGATGATTGCTGGTTGGTAATGAACCAATCATCAATTGTGAGATTTCATCCAATTCCCAACACCAGATGTAACTCTTTTATGGGCTTTTCAGAAGTCCAAACTATGAGTTCCTGAAAAAGATATTCATGTGTTTTGCTTGGACTTTAGTATTTTGTCAGGTTGGCTCAGGAAAAAACAGATACCTTTTATGATTGTCTATCATTATACCACAGACACATGGATCAATGGCTTCGGCCACAATTACTGCTGACCAGGTTTATAGGAAAGGTCCTCACTGATGCGTTTTCTCACTTCCATGAGTAGGCCATCAGAGTATTGCATGTCTGTGTGAATCTGGTAGAGTGCATCTATATATCATGTCTTTTACACTTTGTCTTTTACTTTATGACTGAAGGTGATGCATGTTCCACAATCAGTAATAAATGTCATCAACCTGTGAAAATCCAGATTAGAAACCCATACTTGTCCAAAGAGGTGACTAATGGGATCAGGTGGCCAGGCTCGCTGACTTGGTTGACACATGTCATTGTACCCAATTTTGTAGATGGATGCTCATGCTTTCAATCACTGGATTGACAGTGGAGAATTTAGAGACCGCTGCCATATAATTGGAGTATTGCTGAGTGTAGCATTAAACAACGAACACTCAAACAAAAATAGATGTCATCACAGCTTTCATACCCCAGGGGTGGAAATAACTTTAAAATTGCTAGTGTACTCCGGAACAGTGGCACATGTAAAGTCACTTGCCCTGATAATTTTCCCACTATACCAGCCATTTTCTTGTTGAATTTTTAAAATAAACGACATAATTAACATTGGAAAGTCAACTGGACACCGGTACAGTGTGATATACAAATTTGCTTGCCTGACAGAAAAAAACACTGGACTCGGACGTCGGGCAATGGGTTATTTCCACCCCTGTACCCAGCTTTATATACCATATACACCAATTACTTTTCTGTACAATGGACATGTTCAGGAACAAGGCAGTAATTCAGCTTAGTATCACCTGTTAAAGTTTGCATGTACATGCAGTATTTCATCATATTCATCATGTTGTATTTGATTATTGAATTTTTTGTCTAATTCCAGTTACTTTTGTTTTTGTGTTGATTTCATTGGAGTTAGCATTGTCCTTGTGCAGCTGTGGAAATCTGGTTATAACTTAAGAACTAATGTTATTTGCTGAAATTTGGACAAAAATGTACTCTTCTCAAGCAGCTGTTAGATACTGACTGAAAAACGCTAGCACCAAGTTGTCTCCCCTTAGCTGTGTTTGACTTTTTGCTTGTATTCTTCCACTAACAGCAGTGTCTCTGTATATACGCTTCTGTTACGAGTGACAAGACACACTCCACCTCAATCATAAATAACCTTTACACCAGTGCCACAAACAATTTTGTTTATCATGTCACTTAAATGGGTACACCAAGTAACACCATTGGCCGTATGCATATGTCGGGCGTAAATTCTAGTCCGGGCGTAAGTAAAATGTGCGCCCGGACGTCACGTTAAACCGGTATGCACATAGTAGACGTAGTCAAAGTTACGCCAGTCGTAGCGCTCTATATTTACGCCACCTACCCAGCAGGCGTAAGCCAGGCGTAGCCTTGTAATGGCGGCACTGGATGCCGAGTTTTTTATCAGGCGCACATTTTCAAAAGTTTTTGAAAGTGAACGTTGTGCGAGAATTGCGCCAAGCGTGGTCCTGGATCTGCGTACGGCTATAAACTTACACAGAAATGTAGAATATTTAATTTCATATCCGTTGGTATAAATATAAATCACGACTACCTCGGCGGTTTTAGAAATTGACACTGCTAAATGTTGTCTAAAATTTTGTTACGCGTTAAGAAACTGTCAATTTCTCCGCTTTTTGTCGTGCACCGATAAAAGCACTCTGCTACGATTTTTTTAATTTGGCATCTTTACAGAAAGTGTGAGCGAAGAAAATACAGCCTGATATCTGAACGACATAAGTGTATATGAATTGGGTTTATGTGCTAATGCATAACGTTAGACGCTCAACATTAAAAATGACTCGCAATAAGTGTCAAAAATGGATTTTCTTCTATGACATCAACTGACGACAGAGAGGTCATACACGTATAAAAGATAAGGGGGCATAACTGAGTTATGCTTAACACTAGGTCAATGTAACTCATATCACTTGGAGAAAAGTTGTTGTGGATACCTACGCTATATTTTCGTTATGTTGTTATGTGAGCGGATACGTTTTGGTAGTTTCACAATTTATAAGAAAAGATGGCAAAGTATTACTTGAGAAAGCAGAATAGCGATGTGGATGGCCCTATCCGATATGTAAGTTAGTTCTTAGATTTCCATATTCTCCTGTTTGTGTAGATGTATTTTGACTAATTTTGCATCATTATTAACGGAGTACTAGCCATATCTTTAAATGTAATGAAATTACTGATAATAATACAACATTTCAGTTGCCGTCATGGCTTGTTTTATGCATTTTGCGACGTCCGTAAAAGACGACATTGGTTTGCTGATTAGTAAATATCCTACCTAAATTCCATTAATTGTATGAAAGGTCTCGGCTTCTATGTCAGAATTTAACACTCTTTAGACCAAACATAAAATGAATGATTTTACCAATTAAATAGTGTCCTGAATATATCAACAATTAGACGGTTTGACTGCATATCTTATTGTGAGCAACACGCGCACCTGTTTGGCATCAATTTAACGTAAATGAAAAATAATATTTCACAACACCAAAATATTTTGCAGTTATGGCTACGTGTGCCAATTTCTTATGTAAATATTATTCAAACAATCAAAAACTTTCAAAGAATAAAAAACGCCTACCTATATCCAGGTATAATATGGTATTGAACAAGGCTAAATGTATATACTGAAAATAGTTTGATGAAAAAATATCTGAACGATACGCATAATACTGAAAGTGTAATCGGAAGGATAGGGTGACTGTGTTTACTCTTGTTCAACCAACCTTCACCTCAAAGAAATTGTCTAGCATGTACAACAATGTTGACGTATGACATCACTACCGCTGACCGATTTCTTATAAAATGGCGGCCACGCTAACAAGGGTACACAGGATTTTGCGAGGACCCTTCCCTTGATTCAGCGATCGTTTGTACATAAATATGAGATGTAAGTAATCAGAATGATTCTGACTATATGTGTATTGTTATATGTTTTATCGTTTTCATTGTAAGTAAGAGAAGAAGCCAGAAATGCTGAGAAAAACCTTTGTCGTTCTGCGTCAGTCATGGCGTCACGCTGCACGGACACTTTGACAATTTCTTATGAAATATCAAATGATTGCATTGCTTCTGTTTTTAATTTCCCTTTTCTTGCTACGATACTCTTTCCATGCATATTCTAAAGCTATTGAGCCATTGCAAGCAATGAATAGACGGCTGCATGTCGGAAAATTTCAGAAAATGATACGTATTATAAAATCGGAAATATTTTTTTTTCTTTACAAGCGCAGCCTTTCGAGCACAGCGTTCGTTTGGACTTTTGACACTCAATATCTTTCGTTTCATTTTATCAAGACAGTTGATATTGGTGACAAAGACCATTTGTAATTCGATTCTAAAATGTAATGGGAATTCAGTGATGCATTTGTCGCAGGTAAATGTGATATACACGTGATGTCATTGGCGTCTCATTACCGGTCTCCGCGAAACGTGATTTTGTAAACACTATCCAATGTGACGGAAAGCGCACTTCGGCGTTCGTGTAACTGTAAGTGTATTTTCAGAATGATCATTAGTGATTTCATGAAAACCTGATATCAGTGATCATTAATATGCTATTTTTGAAATTCAATACATCTGAGTAGTAATTATCCGATTTGAACATTTGAAAACATACACCAAATAACGCTGTGAATCGTGATTTTGTAATGTGTCAAATATGGCGACATTTATGGTGAAGCCCATTTTGAAAGTCCATGTTATTTCTACATCAGGATCCATCGGTAAAGTTGGGTTTTCTCGGTTTTCTTTGGCTTTCCATGATTACGGCTGAAAGGGATGTACCGCGAAGTTGTTTCGCGCCTTTTACCAGTGGTTTACAAACGTTCGAAAATCTAAAAATAGCACACTGCGCCTCGACGTAAATCTGTTAAGTCGGGCGTAGTAACGCCTAGGCTTAACCGACGTTGTGCATGACGAGTAAGAGGAGGGCGCTGCTAAGCCCGACGTAGTGTGTTACGCCTGACGTTAGCTACGCCCGACATGTGCATACGGCCACATGTGTGTAGTGTGCGGATATCATGGCTATATCAAAGATGTGAATTTTCTGGGGATTTAATTAAATCAAGGGTCACTTATATATGTATAAATCCTGTAGTTTCCCAGACCACTTACTTTCAGTGTTTTCTATACAATAAAATCTTTTCTCAGCCCTGAATATGTCAAATTCATTTAATACTTGTAAGTCTAGAGGATTGTCCGGGTGCTAAGTCATGCTGAGTGGTGACCTTTAAACCTGTTCTATATGTTGCAGTCGGAGACTTCATTCATTAGTTGGGGGTGGTGGGGTAGTCTGGTTGTTAAAGCTTTCAGTGCTGTTTCACCTGCCACGCCAAAGACCTGGGTTCGATTCCCCACATGGGTACAATGTGTGAAGACCATTTCTGGTGTCCCCCACCGTGATATTGCTGGAATATTGTTAAAAGCGGCGTAAATCTAAACTCACTCACTCACACACCCACTAGACAGAAGTGCCTGTCCAGGAAAATTTCTTCGGTCCTGTAATGCCTTTTATTTAATTACTTGGTTTACAGATTTTTAAAAAGAAATTTATTAGGTTGGTAGGGAGGGGAAAAAAAGATAATATGGAGATGTTATTTGACCACTTGAGTATATCATACATGCCAGGTGCAGCATGCAAGCTGAGCAGCCTGTGACATTACCTTTCTCTCTGTTCCGCAGGAAAAAGCGCATATGTCTGACTAATCAGCTCAGAGAATAAAATATTTAAGTTGAATGGTAAGGTGTGGACCAGCAGAGATCTTACACCCACTTACAAGTACTGTTTCAGGGAATATTTGAAAGGTATAATTTGCTATTTTTTCTTCTTTTCACTTTCTTTGTTTTTTATCAGGTCGGCAGCATATAATGGCAAATAGTCCATATTTTAAGACCAATATACACTGAAAATAACTACTGACTCAGTAGGTTTTGGTACACACTGTGTTGTAAAAATCACAGTGTCTTTATTACTGTTAATGCTTTTCAGATTGGATTTGAAAGATACTTTCTTTTGTTGATTGAATGGGTGAAATCCATTAGCACAAGATGTCAACATAATGACTCTATAATGGTGGTATAAAATGTTATCACGTTCACAGACTGATAAAATTAAAAAATACAAGTCATTATGGACAGCAAAGACATGATGATGGTTATTATCTAATAACATCCAAATGATTCACCAAAACTTAAGTGGAAAAACAACATTCACATATCAATAAGGTACACATTATCATGATGACATATGTGAAAAATATAAATAAAATATTTGCATAAATAAATACTGGTATCACAGGTTTTCAATGATCACTGCAATTCCAAAGCAACAACCTTCTCCGATCATTGATCACATGATGATAAAGTCTTTTACTTTATATTAGTTGGTTGACAAACATGCTGCCCTAAAATTGAATATATTTGGCCATGTAGATCACATGTACCCTCATGTTACTCTGTAGTCCCTGTGGTAGGGCTAGGACGGGTCCAGATTTTCTACCCGGGTACCCTACCCCTATTGCGGTGTTACCCTACCCTACGCTGATACCCGTTATGTTAATTCCTGACATCAAATTTGTAAGAAATGGCAATATGTTCTTCAGCTCAGAGGCTACAATTTCGAGTTTTTCGATATCTTAACCATGTATTATATTCAAAACAGGTGACTGCGCAATTATGTCTAAATCTTCAAAGACAATGCTGTGGTCCTTATAAATGAAACTTTTATTTCATGTGTTTCCTTATTTCTTGATTTGATGAAATACACCCCATAGCCTCATAATCCATTGGCTGCAGAATTACTGTTTGGTTAAGGTCCTGAAATGTCCTAGGCTGGACTGGCTCCTGATGTATTTAACCATGTTAACGGGGATTTTATTTATGCAGATTTTTATTTATTCAAAATAAACTGAAAACTTTCTCCCATTTCCATACATCTAAATGGCCATCCAAACTAAAAAAACTCTGTCAATTACGAATCAGTGTTGCGAGATTACAGTTATCCTTTCTAATCTTGTTTTCAGTGACTGTGTCTTCACTACAACACTGTAAAAGTCATGATTTGATTGGTTCCATTTGTAGTTTACCCAGTCACACGGTAAGCTGCTTAACAAATTTTGACTGTGACTACCATGATAGACACTGTGGTGTTGAAAAGAATACTGTCACATTTTCATGCTAGTGAAATTTGAAGTTGGCAAGAAGCATTTAAGTCTCGCAGGCCAATGATTTGTGACTATTTCACACACTGCATGTACCTAGTTCTACTGAACATTCCTCCTTTATGTGGATCACATCCACCAACAGATGATGTCAACTTATACCTTGACCTGTTTGCTTTCATAAAGTGTTTCATGTTTAAATAATCTTTGCATGTTTAAATAGCTTATATAGATATTTTGGTAGGAATATTCATTCAAGTAGGCGCGGATACTGCAGAACAACTTTCTGCATGTTCTACACATGAAACACTGTAATGTTCTAAGTTAATACAAGCCTGCAAGGCTGAGACCAACAGAATTCAAGAAGGACAATTGGCATTTCCTTGTGGTCTACGCCTTAAACTGTAGATGAAATCTTTAACATATAATTTTTACAGACAAGGAACAATATCAATTCATTTCTGGTCTTGGTATTACATGTTTGATGTGCCAATTTTGAAACACACATTCACTGTTTCTAGAACATGCAATTAGTCAAGTCAAATCCTGATCACAGGATCATTTTAGTCTCTCTGACAAGAGCAAGGTACTGGTGACATTTACTGACCTAGAATCCACACAGGGATTGGTGTTAACTCTGACGTGGAGTAAAATCTTGAAATGTTTCAGTTGCACATGTTAAATGTTGAAAAGAGATTTCACAGAATTTGCCATATGTTTTCATAGCTCCAAAAGTGAAAATGACTCTGGGAAGATTTCCTTGAAATTAGCTTGGCTCATCCCAAAGAACATTTACTTCTCTAACAATGTTCAAATACCTGATCCAAGGGATGTCATACAGTTAATGTGACAAATTCTTCAGTGGTTTGTGTTAACGCTGTCAAGTGCATGCCATTCTCATAATGTTCAAAATGACATGAGCCTCAAATGTCTCACTGAGACAAGTACAGGTGAATCGTGATAGTGCATCATGATGGTACTCCAGAGGAAAATATGGGAATGTTGCCATGGTAACTGTTGTAAGCGGCACATGCCATGAACACACCATTAATGTGGAACATCTCTATAGCCTGGGCCACTTGATACTTTTCCTCTTTTGATACAACATCTGGATCGAGGTTAAAATAGGGCGACACTTTTTTTCATACCGTCTGACACGTTCAATTTCATCTGATTTCCACAACCGGTCCACACCTTCACTCTGATTTACGTTCAGATAGTCAATAATTCCTTTATGTCTGTCATCAAAACACCTATTCTCAAGATGCTTGAAATGTGCTGGACTTTTAGAAATGGCGCTTGTGAGATTAGAAATCCAGTTTTCATCGTGGAGCACTTGCTGAAATGACCTGAGTAATGGTGAAATGAAGTTCTCCATATTTTTCTGGGCATGTAGAACAATGATATTTGCTTTACTAATCCACCTGGCATTTTCAATGACCACATGCTGCTGAAACATTAGCTTGTCCGTAGTCTCTGACGATACAACCAACACGTTCCATATTGACCTGCTTGTGAATCGATCGAAGTAGTAGACTTCCGTCTTTGCACCAGATGGAGCATCTGACAAGTCAATACACAGATATCCTTGTTGGCGTAGGTGTGTTATGGCTGGCTGGATGTAGACCAGATCTCTGTCATCACAGATGAAGTGAACATGGTAGTCCTGGCCATTCGGGAGCTGCTTGAAAGGCATTTTTTAATACATTACACACCTCAGTGCTTTTCAGTGATGTGGCAGTCTGTTCTGTCGGAGTCTGGTTCCAAGTCAAGCGTAAAATGTCAGCCTCGGAAGATTTTTTCCCTTTTTACTCCACACGTTCTGAGCTTGCTTTGAAATAGTGCATGAGTCTTGATTTCTTCATTCATTTTATCCATCAGAACATGTGCCATGGGAAGGAATGATGTTAGCCAACATGGCGGACTGTGTCAGGACGCCGGCCGGCTTCCAGTGGTGAACAGCTGATGTATTGATTCAGTGTTATTTTAGGTAACACGTCATGTACTTTGCCATTGATTTTCTATTGAATGGCCTTGAACTCTCCAATCTTATGTACTGGTGTTCTATTTCATACATAGTTTGTCATGGTTGCATGAATATTGCAAAGGATCAGAGCAGATATCTAAAAGAATATTTTCATTCATGATTTGTATTAAAGTCGGTCAGCATGTGCATGCTTCTTGTTAAATTCGGTGAGGACAAGCATGGGTCGTGCTTGTGGTTGTCATATCAGGGGTGGAAATAACTTTAAAATTGCTAGTGTACTCTGGTACAGTGGCACATGTAAAATCACTTGCCCTGATAATTTTTCCACTATACCGGCCGTTTTCTTGTTGATTTTTTAAATAAACAACATAATTAATATTGGAAAGTCAACTGGACACCGGTACAGTGTGATTTACAAATTTGCTTGCCCAACAGAAAAAAACAATGGACTCGGGCGTCGGGCAATGGGTTATTTCAACCCCTGCATATACACATGCACAATTCATGATCATTACATAATCGACGCACATGAACATGCACTAGTTTCATGTTCATCTTGAGTATAGTTGTTACAACACCTGATGCCTGTGTTTGGTGTGTGACTGCCCAGGACTATCATTCCATTTATAGGAACCATGGAGTCACGCATGTCAGTATTGTAATCAAAAGCATCACCAGTTTTGTTTCAAAGATCAGTAATCATACAGTTATGATAAACTATTAAAAAGAAGTTAATAACACATAGTTCATTCACGTTACAGTGGGGCAGTGGGGTGGCCTAGTGGTTAAAACGTTCGCTCGTCATGCTGAAGACCTGGGTACGATTCCCCATACAGGTACAATGTGTTTTGCCCATTTCTGGTGTCCCCTAATCTTGCTAAATGGCGTAAAACAACTCACTCACGTTACAGCAGTAATCTGTCACTGCATGATGTCATTGATTATCTATAGTACTGGGCAAGAATTTGTGTCCTTAACTTCTTTCAAGTAGTATTAATAGTAAATTTGTTCTTGATCCGGATTTGTTATTGATAATGACAGCTTGTCATGCAATCTCTGCTTACTTTGATTTCCATTTATGAAATTCTACAAGTAATGACTAATCCTTAATCCTCACAATTTCTGTGTAATTCTGTAATTGTATCAACATTATGTGTAAGGCTGTCCATAATTTTTCTCATCACCTGCTTGCATTATAATTTGATATGACGTCAAATAATTAGAGAATAACCAACGAGGTACGAGTGATTACGGGAAATATGCCCGAGTTGAAATAATGTTCACAGTGCCGAGCCTTGGTGAGGCACTGAACATCTTTTAACAAGGCATATTTCCCGTAATCACTCGTACCGCGTTGGTTATTCTTTTTATTACCCATAATGTAATTTAAAATGAAAATAAATAAACGCCCGGAGAAACAGCTGATTCGTATTCCTGCGCGTATCTAGCGGTAATAACATAACTACGCTATGGAAAATAGTACCATGTAAAATCGCTTTAAAATACAACAAAATATTTTTTATGGAATAATTTATTAACATTTGTTAATATGATAAACTTTATCTTTTAAATGCAACATCATTGAACGTAATAACAGCTAAAAGGTTATTTGATCAAGTCAGTGCACCGGAACATCATTCATTCATGACTGACGTGTGTCTAGTGACAGGGTGACGGTGTAGTGTTGAAACACGTTGGCAAAAACCTGTCAATTTTGGGGAAAGTCAACGGTTATAAGTTTGGAAATCTAAAAGACAACCATCCCACGAATTCATCTAGAAATGGTTTTCTGTCAACAAACCCAACAGGTTTGAAGATTAAACAACATTTTGTTCTGTGGAAGGCATGTTACAGTCACGTCATTGTCCCAGTACAGTACAGCAGTCAATGAAATGTGTCAATCTCTGCATCAGATACTGGGACAAACCTCTTGGATCGATTAGGAATGCGTGGATCAAAAATTCATTTAACACTGATTCCGATAAGAAAGAAGCTGTTTTCAGGTTCGATGGCATGGACGCCGTTGCAGATTGACTCACTTGTCACACTTAGGGGCCGTTCATAATTTATGGCTAGGGGGGTGATGATGATTTTTATGGAGAAGCATGTACAATGTGAATTACCCCCCCTAAAATTTATGTACAAAATAAGTGCCCCCCCTGCATGTCATGTACAAAATCAATCACCTGTGTATGATCTAGCCTGTATGGGTAATAATATAAATATTCTTATCTCAATTTACCCTCTCCCTTGGAAATGTATGCTCTGATTTATTAAAAAGAACCACTCCTTGCACGCTCATAGATAAAAAGACCCGGGTCAACTTGATCTTTCTTCCTCTGTATTTACTCAAGATATGTTTCTGAAGTGCTGCGCCTTGATCTGCACTATTATGATAAATTAATTTAAAGATTATTACCAAGTCATCTAAATTTTAAAATTTCTTAATACAAGTTACACAATTAGTGAAAACATTATATTTCTTCTTGTGTTTTTATTTATTTTTTTCATTCTGTTCGCTCTTTTGATGGTTGAATTTTTATATGAAAAACACATATAAAAATGTTTTCAGCCTAACAGGGACAGAGCATTTTGTTATTTCACATGGAATTTAAATTCTGCTTTAAGGCCAAATAAAAAATATGTTGTGGTTCCAAATGAACCTCCTTAAAATTTAGGGTAGGGAGGGAGGATTTTTTTTTTTACATTTTTTTTAGAAGTTAAGTACAAATTAATTACTTATCAATGTGTAATTGTTTATTCAATCAAGTTTGAATCATGTCACTTTCTCTATCAGAATTACCAATGTCTGTCGGTGCCAGGGAAAAAAGATGTAATCCGAAAGCGCAGTCTATTCATACCGCCTAAAAAGAATAGGGTTGGCACCAGAATTTAAGATCAGGTCGGATAATCGGAACCACAACATTTTGTGTTAGGCCTAACTTCTTTTCTACATGTTTAAATAGTGCTAATACATAGAAGCATCTCCAATTTGTTCGAAATTCTACCAGACCGTAAGATTCCTTTAACATGCTGAAAATGGTTCAGACCTTACTTTGCACGCTACAAATTTCCAATAGGGGTTGCTTATTAGGGAGCTAAATGCCTTGAATATGGTAATGTGAATGCTAACATATGACAGTTCTTCAAAGTGAAATAAAATGAACATGTCTTCATTATGCATATGTAGCAGGGCGTGGAGTCATCCCAAAGATGACATCCTTACCTTGTCAGCTTGCTGACAGGGTTAACCTCTTTGGTCATGTGGAGAAGGTACCTGGTTTGAATCCCAGCTCGGGACTTGGAAATTTTATGGCCGCTACATTGGCGCCCAACGTGAGGCTGATCACGTTCATATTAAATTTGAGCAACATAAGTCTCAGTACCCTGCTATGCATCCCGGGACGTGCCTTCTGTTGACGGGGGAATATGTAGCAGGATGAGGCGTCATCCCACAAATGACATCCTTACCTTGTCAGCTCGCTGATGGGGTTAACATCGTTGGTCTTGTGGACAAGGCATCCGACACTTTGCTGAGTGCAGTGTTAAACAACAAACAAACAAAACAAACAATTCATATAGCTGGTACTAAACAACAAACAAACATTAGGTACTCATGTAGGTTTATTGTATCAAATCATGATACATATTTCTGCATGTTCTTGGTTCTTGTTTAGCCTTTTGCAATTGTTAGACTACAACCTTTATTATACCTGATCAAGCTGTTCAAAATCTAATGCATGCAAATACTTCGAGAAAATGTGCTCTGTCCTCTTTTTAAACAATTGCCAACATCAATGAACGTAAGTCATTAAATTAATGTAATTAAAATTAATCATGAAACCAATGCGAGTAGCCCTGCCGCCTTACAAAACGTAAGTTACATGTTGCAAAACATATGTACGTGCATGAATCCATGATTGCATTCCATTTCAATAAGTAACATAAATTAATGTAATTCTCTAATGATCATGAAAGCAATGGGAGTAGCCCTGCCATCTTACATGTTGCAAAAGCATATATATGTACATGAATCCATGACTGCACGTACACACACACACTACTGAAAAGAAGTTGAATAATATCACCTGATTCTTTAATACTACTACTACCATATAATTAATTTGTTATATTCTATGAACATGATGAAAGACTGAGTATTCATAAACTCTTTTGATTAGTTTATGAACATGATAAAGACTGCAAGTGAGCCTCTTTGTTAATATTAACAAAGGACACCTGCATTTACGTTAAGTTTTTACTTAGGCCAGGCCTATTTTATTTTTTGTTTTACAGATTTTTGTCCTCAGAAAACCTAAAAGGCAGGAGAGAGAAAACAAAATAAAATATCAACAGTCAAAGTAATATTCCTTTTGAATACTAAAAGTGTTTTATTTTTGGCACTTTGTGAAGTGTATATGGGTCAAAAAACAATCCAAAAAAATGGTTTGGGGAAGTTTACATATTTGTCCAATAAAATCATTAGAATTTTATATTTTGAGCGGGAAAATTTTATTATTTTTTTTCTTATTCTTGAATAAATATGATCAGTGGATCCGTAAAACAAGTAATAAAATTGATCTGGCCTTATAAAAGTGTCACAGCCAACATTTTTATGATGCTGAAAATAATGCCATAAAGCCATTAAAGTCCATTAATGACTATAACTGACAGAAATCTGAACTCACACATGATACATGCTGGCAGTGGTAACAGGTGGTAAACTTAAATGCCATGATGGAAAATGATATTCTGGAGGTGTGATTGACTAGTAGGGATGTGACATTCGCTGTTGTGTTGAAACATTGTGAATCAATTCATGAGAGTAGGATACACGATATGCCATTTTCAACAATAACCCAGCTTAATACCCACTCACAATGGTGCTCCTGTATCATATCACGAAACATGACATCGGATTCCGTAACTGAGTTAAAGACTTAAACAGTCTGGTTGATCGCAGCAATTTTGTTTGCTGGGCCACATGGAACATTTACAGTTTCATGCTAAAACGGCATGGTTACACATACGTACCGTGTCATGACACATTTGCATGGATATGTATCGATACGTAATCAATGTGTGTCACGACTGAATAACAGGGTTCATGCATCATGATGTTGCATGACCACTTTTTTACCATTGCTTGTGACATTGCTGCTAATTATGGAATAACCAGCAGTCTACAAGTATTATAATAGAAGATTTGTCCCAAGTGAATGAACAGTGTGAAACTAAGCCTATGGTGAAGGAATTAAGATATCATTCATGAGGGACAGATGACCCGTAATTTTGAGTTTCGATTAGGTTATTCTATATATTACGTGTTTATATTTTAAGAAAGAAAATAAAGAAAAATGTATAACATTTAAACCCTGAATAAATCACATGAAGGTGCCCTATATTGTTCAGATCCATTTGTAATGTCATAAACAGTGGATGGTGTCATATTGTATTGTTCTCAGTGAAGCGCAGGTTGATGGTTTGTTGTTTTACTTCGCACTCAGCAATATTCCAGCTATATGGTGGCGGTCTGTAAATAATCGAGTCTGGACCAGACAGTCCAGTGATCAACAGCATGAGAATCGTTCCACGCAATTGGATACGATGACATGTGTCAACCAAGTCACTACCACTGAGCCCGACCACCCGATCCAATTAGTTGCCTCTTATGACAAGCTTGGGTTACTGAAGAACAATTCTACCTCGGATCTTGACGGGTTCTCATAATAGAACTGGGATATCTTCAGCTGACCTATCAGCCTTGACAGCAGCTAACATGCTAATATTACGTATTTGCACATGATCAATCTACCCACATGAGTAATACTGCAAGTGTAATACATCAATGTTTGTATTTGGTGAGCTTGTGTTGAAAAAACACATAAGTAAATAAGCAGCTCATGCATAATGTGATTTGTATACTACCATGCCTAAATGTGTTATATCATGCAGAGTATTGACATGATTAAAGCAGCTTAAATAACATCCTATATAAATATCCTATAATAAATAACATGAATGGTGGGATGGATGTAAAAATACCTTTCTTCTTGACTAACAATGTGAAACAAATGCATTGGTTACAAGTAAAGCCTTAAAAGAACAACGTAAAATTGTTACTTAATACGAGGAATCTCCTCTGCATATTCAGCAAGTTCAATCCTGACCCTGTTATTGCGGAAACCTTGCTATTACAGATAGTCAAAATGCACACACAAAGATTTTCTTCACATAAATAATAATAAAGCCTATTTTGTTATGGAAAATCTCATTCTCAGACATTGCTAGGGACATATATTTCACTTAACACATCCACCTATCTGGCATATTCAGTGCACATCATGCACATGTTGTATGACTTCAGTGATAAACCTGAAGCACATTCTTTAACGATAATCTTGGAAGAACCTTTTTCTGTGAGAAACTTAAGGCACAGTTTGTGACAACTGCGAATATCACAGTGATGATAAGATTTGAACGAAGAAGAAGACATAATGGAAGACTAGTACACACACAAACTGGCATGTCTGTTGTGCTGATGTTTCCAAAGCACTTTTGTGACCAAGTATAGCATGTATGGTTTGATACATTCACAAGCGTACATCAGCCCGGATGGAATGTTGTGGCTTTTGAGTCGTCTTGATGATGCTTCTTGGTAGGCTGGTAGTTGTGTTATGTATCACAGTACATGTTCATCACAATACTTTGTCAAGGTAGGATGTTGCTATGTGACTTTAGCCACTAGTCCCAACCCGAGTCTTAGAACATTTCGGGTCAAGTTGGCACAGTAAGATCAGCTTTTACCACATATACCATTGTATTACCAGTCCACACATTCACTAAAATCCATTTGCTCAGTAGAAAAGGTAATAAAATAATGACCAAATGCCCATTTTTATCAAAGTAAGCTGTGGATGGCTTTGATATCACTATGCTAACACAAAACACACTGAAGAAAAGATGGCGGTATCATGGTTTGGTGCCTGTAGTAACAAATTGTGGTTTGCAACAGACCATTATGAGATCATTCCATCTTGGGTTGACTCTAGCTTAGACCATTGTTGTAGACTAGGTATTGCTTGGTTACAGGAACTCATCAATTTATGTACAGTCGTGTTTGGAGGGTGCAGTACTTTTAACTGAATTCTTAACTTTGACCACCAGTTGCAATGGTTCTCTTCTTTATCATTGGGTACTTGATACGTGTTCTCATTTCCCTCTGAAGTTGAGCTTCTTCACTGTCTCCATAAAAAGGCGATTTCTTTAGAACTTCCAGACGCTTGGCACGCTGGAGATCATCAGAAGAAGAACGATTCACTTCGTGTCTCAGTCTTGACTTTCTCTTGTGTTCAACTTCAAACTGGTTCTCATCTCTGTGACATTCTTCTGCCATTAGGAATGCATCAGGTGGTTTTGCGATGATGGATACAAGATGAGCCAGCCACTCCTTCTTTTGCCGCTTCACACTTTTAAATGGAAGAAGTCGATCTGGGATAGCACCATCCTCATTGTAAATCACTATGATATTTCTTTTGTTTTCCTTTCTTGCATGATCAACAGCTAAATCGATCTGGTATCCCAACCCATCTTCTGAGATGCTCCCAGAAGCAATGACGATATTCCATAAGCACTTTGATGTAAATTCATCAATAAGTTCTATCTCTGTTTTCCCTGCTTCATCATGACTGTCAAGCTCCACACATCTATATCCACTTTGCGAAAGGTATTTATTTGCATAATCCACAACATGCAGATCTTTCACCGAGCAAATAAATTGTACATGCCACTTACAACCCTTTGGTAGCTGTGGGGCTAATGCTATACTTGAACCGTAGAAATGAGACTTCAAGTACTTGAACCTTTGCAAAGGACTGTCTGTCGTGGGTCTAGTTCTCCGCACACATGCGCATAGTGACTGTGATCGGCCCACCCCTTTCTTTTTGTAATGTACCCTACTTTGGGATACATTTAGCTTCTGGGTCGAGTTTTTAATGCCCATTCAGCTGTCTATATGAGGAATACAAGATGGCAGCACACTGTCTTATCTAGGGTATTCCCCTTCTACGGGTGTGACAAAAAGTGGGAATCTGCTGTAAGCATTGTGAAGAGGTACAAAATCCCAATCATTTATACATGACATACAGGGTATGAGTTAGCAAGATAAATACAGTAGAGTATCAAAGCTAACAGTTTTTGAGTACATATGGTATGTATGGACAAAGATATTTCGACAACATTTTTATGAACAATGACTGGCCCCACTACCTGTCGGACTGATCTATTTTTAGCTGTAATCTATACTCTCAAATGAATATTGCTTTTGATATTTATGTCGCAGGGAGACATATTTCTTCTTTGTTCTGTCCTAATGTTATCTGTGAGCAGTAAAAATTGTATATGCACATAATATTTGTAAGTAGAGTAACACCATACATACTGTGTCCGGTAAACATGTTTATGTCTTAGTTGAGCGGACACGTGGCAGAGCCTCCACAGGAATTATCAGATCAATTACAGCACACACACCCTTTATTGTTTGCAGTCGACCATTTGATATTGTGGCGGCTTACCACACTATGGGTGTTTTCATACAGCTGCTGTTCTCAGTAAATGCTGTAGCGAATCTAATGGCATATTCTGAATTCACCCTGAGTTAGAAATCCTACATGCTTGGGTGAATTGTTAGAGACTACATGGAGAATTGATGTAGAAATTATTCAGGTGTGACAAGAATACACAGGTGTAATCAGTTTATCACAGTGAACATATATAGTGAACATATAGAGCATTTGGAATGATAATTTAGACAAAAACTGAACATATGATAATAATTATAAGGCCACTTATATAACACTGAGAGCCACAGGGACATGCTCTAAGTGCATTAAACCTGATGGGCATTATTGCCCTAGACCCTGTTCCTCAAAGCGATCGTAGCGCTGCGACTGTCGTAAGTCTATGTTAAAGTATGGGAGTTACGATCAACTTAGGGTTACGATCGCATTGAGAAATGGGGCCCTGGATAACCGAGGCTGCCTCACAGGTGCTGGAAGGTTAGTAGTCTGTAGTAGTCATAGTGACTTATCCCACCCGGGTACCCTTTTTCTGCTGTGAACAGTGGCAATTTTAAACAAACTCACTTGCCTAAGGTGACACCACGTGTGCTTCTTTGTGCTGCTTTGGACTAGTGTAAAAGCTTGTGAAAGGTATACAATGGCTTAATCAATATTCTTTGTGACTGTAGCTCCAGATCAGAGCAGGAATTGCAGTGGAGTGATATCTGATGATGAAAAGATACATTTGTAACTCATGTGACTAAAATTCATTGGATGGGCAAGCTGGACACTTGTGAATTAATCTATTCTTATCGAAAATACATGCATTATATTATCCCCATATTATTGTCTGTCTATCCGTCCGTCTGTCCGTAATCATTTTGTTTCCAGAGCATAACTCCAAAACCGCTCAATATTTTTCAACAAAAATTGGTAGATATATCACACAGGACCTAAAATGGTGCCTTTTTGCTATTTACAGAGTTTTGTCATTTTTATTTTTCTTGGTTTCCATGGGAAAAAAATGAACTTAGTCTCAAAAGAGGGGTGACCCGAGCACAACTTGAAAACTGTTCAATATCTTTCTTCAAGACTTGGTAGATATATCAAACAGATATATCATGCAGATTCTTGTCATTTTTATTTTCCTTGGTTTCTGTGGAAACGTTTTGGATTTTGTCTCAAAAGAGAGAGGTGAGCTTCGTTTCCAGAGCATAACTCAGAAATCGTTCAATAGCTTTCTACAAGACTCAAACCGAACCTAAAGTGGAGCCTTTTGCTATTTACAGATTTTTGTCATTTTTATTTTTCATGATTTCAATGGAAACATGTTGGTCTTTGTCTAAAAAAAGAGGGGTGGGTTTCGTTGCCGGAGCATAACTTGAAAACCGTTTTATATTTTTCAGCAAAAATTGGCTGATATATCAAACAGAATCTAAAGTGGTGCCTTTTGCTGTTGGCAGATTTTTGTCTTTTGTATTTTTCTTTGTTTCCATGGAAACGATTTGGACATTTGGGGAGGGCTTCATTTCCGGAGCACAACTCGAAAACCTTTCAATATCTTTCAACAATACTTGGCAGATATATGAGGCAGACCCCAAAGTGGTGTCTTTTGCTATGTACAGATTTTTGTCATTTTTATTTTTCTCAGTTTCCATGAAAACGATTCAGACTTAGTCTCTAAAGGGTGGGGTGGCTTTCGTTTCCGGAGCACAACTGGAAAATTTCTTAATATCTTTCAGCAAATCTTGGCAGATATGTGAGGCAGATGCGAAAGTGCTGCCTTTTGCTATTTGGCAGATTTTTGGCATATTTATTTTTCCTGGTTTCGATGGAAACGGTTAGGACTTAGTCCCAAAAGGGAAGGGTGGGCTTCATTTCCGGGGCACAACTCAAAAGCGTTCAGTATCTTTCAACAGAACTTGGCAGATATATTAGGCAAATTTTGAAATGATGCTTTTTGCTCTTTACAGATTTTTGGCATTTATATTTCTCATGATTTCCATGGAAACGATTTGGACTTAGTTTAACAAAAAGTCAAGCTGGACTTTAAGTAACTGTGAGATGATTTGTTCTTTCAAATATGTCGGGGCCGGGGGGATGTGTCATCTCCTGATGACTCTTGTTATCCCATCGGCATGTAATGCGGTGGGATATAGTCCTCGCCTCGTCCGTCTGTCCGTCCGTCCGTCCGTCCGTCCGTCCGTCCGTCCGTATTCATTTTGTTTCCGGAGCATAACTCAAAGACCGTTCGATATTTTTTAACCAAAATTGGTAGATATGTCAAACATAACCTAAGGTGGTGCCTTTTGCTATTTACAGATTATTGTCATTTTTATTTTTCTCGGTTTCCATGGAAACATTTTGGACTTAGTCTTAAAGAAGGGCGGGTTTCGTTTCCGGAGCATAACTCAAGAACCGTTCAGTATTTCTCAACAAAACTTGGTAGATATATCAAACAGATCCTAAAGTGGTGCCTTTTGCTATTTACAGATTTTTGGCATTTTTATTTTTCCCGGTTTCCATGGAAACGATTCAGACTTAGTCCCAAAAGTGAGGGGTGGGCTTCGTTTCCGGAGCACAACTCAAAAACTTCTCGATGTCTTTCAGCAACACTTGGCAGATATGTGAGGCAGATCCCAAAGTGGTGCCTTTTGCTATTTACAGATTTTTGGCATTTTTATTTTTCCCGGTTTCCATGGAAACGATTCGGACTTAGTCCCAAAAGTGAGGGGTTGGCTTCGTTTCCGGAGCATAACTCAAGAACCATTCTATATTGTTCAACAAAACTTGGTAGATATATGAAACAGAACCTTGAGTGGTGCCTTTTGCTATTTGCAGATTTTTGTCATTTTTATTTTTCCCGGTTTCCATGGAAACATTTTGGACTTAGTCTCAAAAAGTAAGGATTGCTTTCGTTTCTGGAGCATAACTCAAGAACCAATCAATATTTTTCAACAAAACATGGTAGATATATCAAACAGATCCTAAAGTTGTGCCTTTTGCTATTTGCAGATTTTTGGCATTTTTATTTTTCTTGGTTTCCATGGGAAAAAAATGAACTTAGTCTCAAAAGAGGGGTGACCCGAGCACAACTTGAAAACTGTTCAATATCTTTCTTCAAGACTTGGTAGATATATCAAACAGATATATCATGCAGATTCTTGTCATTTTTATTTTCCTTGGTTTCTGTGGAAACGTTTTGGATTTTGTCTCAAAAGAGAGAGGTGAGCTTCGTTTCCAGAGCATAACTCAGAAATCGTTCAATAGCTTTCTACAAGACTCAAACCGAACCTAAAGTGGAGCCTTTTGCTATTTACAGATTTTTGTCATTTTTATTTTTCATGATTTCAATGGAAACATGTTGGTCTTTGTCTAAAAAAAGAGGGGTGGGTTTCGTTGCCGGAGCATAACTTGAAAACCGTTTTATATTTTTCAGCAAAAATTGGCTGATATATCAAACAGAATCTAAAGTGGTGCCTTTTGCTGTTGGCAGATTTTTGTCTTTTGTATTTTTCTTTGTTTCCATGGAAACGATTTGGACATTTGGGGAGGGCTTCATTTCCGGAGCACAACTCGAAAACCTTTCAATATCTTTCAACAATACTTGGCAGATATATGAGGCAGACCCCAAAGTGGTGTCTTTTGCTATGTACAGATTTTTGTCATTTTTATTTTTCTCAGTTTCCATGAAAACGATTCAGACTTAGTCTCTAAAGGAAGGTGGGGCTTTCGTTTCCGGAGCATAACTCGAAAACCATTCAATATCTGTCAACAAAACTTGGTAGATATATCAAACAGAACCTAAGGTGGTGCCTTTTGCTATTTACAGATTTTTGTCATTTTTATTTTTCTCGGTTTCCATGGAAACATTTTGGACTAAGTCTTATAGGGGGAGTAGGCTTCGTTACCGGAGCATAACTCAAAAACCATTAAATATTTTTCAACAAAACTTGGTAGATATATCAAACACATCCTTAAGTGGTTCTTTTGCTACTTGCAGACTTTTGGCATTTTTATTTTTCCCGGTTTCCATGGAAACAATTTATACTTAGTCTCAAAAGGGAGGGGTGGGCTTCGTTTATGGAGCACAACTCAGAAACCTTTCAGTATCTTTCAACAAAACGTGGCAGATATATGAGGCACATCCCAAAGTGGTGCCTTTTGCTATTTGCAGACTTTGTCATTTTTTATTTTTCCTGGTTTCCATGGAATCAATTTGAACTTAGTCCCAAAAGGGAGGGGTGGGCTTCGTTTCCGGAGCACAACTTAAAAACTTCTTAATATCTTTCAGCAAAACTTGGCAGATATGTGAGGCAGATCCCAAAGTGGTGCCTTTGGTATTTGCAGATTTTTGTGATATATTATTTTCTCGGTTTCCATGGAAACGATTCGGACTTAGTCTCAAAAGGGTGGGGTGGCTTTCGTTTCCGGAGCACAACTGGAAAATTTCTTAATATCTTTCAGCAAATCTTGGCAGATATGTGAGGCAGATGCGAAAGTGCTGCCTTTTGCTATTTGGCAGATTTTTGGCATATTTATTTTTCCTGGTTTCGATGGAAACGGTTAGGACTTAGTCCCAAAAGGGAAGGGTGGGCTTCATTTCCGGGGCACAACTCAAAAGCGTTCAGTATCTTTCAACAGAACTTGGCAGATATATTAGGCAAATTTTGAAATGATGCTTTTTTGCTCTTTACAGATTTTTGGCATTTATATTTCTCATGATTTCCATGGAAACGATTTGGACTTAGTTTAACAAAAAGTCAAGCTGGACTTTAAGTAACTGTGAGATGATTTGTTCTTTCAAATATGTCGGGGCCGGGGGGATGTGTCATCTCCTGATGACTCTTGTTATCCCATCGGCATGTAATGCGGTGGGATATAGTCGTCGCCTCGTCCGTCTGTCCGTCCGTCCGTCCGTCCGTATTCATTTTGTTTCCGGAGCATAACTCAAAGACCGTTCGATATTTTTTAACCAAAATTGGTAGATATGTCAAACATAACCTAAGGTGGTGCCTTTTGCTATTTACAGATTATTGTCATTTTTATTTTTCTCGGTTTCCATGGAAACATTTTGGACTTAGTCTTAAAGAAGGGCGGGTTTCGTTTCCGGAGCATAACTCAAGAACCGTTCAGTATTTCTCAACAAAACTTGGTAGATATATCAAACAGATCCTAAAGTGGTGCCTTTTGCTATTTACAGATTTTGGCATTTTATTTTCCCGGTTTCCATGGAAGCGATTCGGACTTAGTCCCAAAAGTGAGGGTGGGCTTCGTTTCCGGAGCACAACTCAAAAACTTCTCGATGTCTTTCAGCAACACTTGGCAGATATGTGAGGCAGATCCCAAAGTGGTGCCTTTTGCTATTTACAGATTTTTGGCATTTTTATTTTTCCCGGTTTCCATGGAAACGATTCGGACTTAGTCCCAAAAGTGAGGGGTTGGCTTCGTTTCCGGAGCATAACTCAAGAACCATTCTATATTGTTCAACAAAACTTGGTAGATATATGAAACAGAACCTTGAGTGGTGCCTTTTGCTATTTGCAGATTTTTGTCATTTTTATTTTTCCCGGTTTCCATGGAAACATTTTGGACTTAGTCTCAAAAAGTAAGGATTGCTTTCGTTTCTGGAGCATAACTCAAGAACCAATCAATATTTTTCAACAAAACATGGTAGATATATCAAACAGATCCTAAAGTTGTGCCTTTTGCTATTTGCAGATTTTTGGCATTTTTATTTTTCCCGGTTTCCATGGAAACGATTCAGACTTAGTCCCAAAAGTGAGGGGTTGGCTTCGTTTCCGAAGCACAACTCAAAAACTTCTCAATGTCTTTCAGCAAAACTTAGCAGATATGTGAGGCAGATCCCAAAGTGGTGCCTTTTGCTATTTGCAGATATTTGTGATTTATTGTTTTTTTGGTTTCCATGGAAATGATTCAGACTTAGTCTCAAAAGGAAGGAATGGGTTTCATTTCCGGAGCATAACTCAAGAACCATTCAATATTTTTCAACAAGACTTGGTAGATATATCAAACAGAACCTTAAGTTGTGCCTTTTGCTATTTACAGATTTTTGGCATTTTAATTTTTCCTGGTTTCCATGGAAACGATTCGGACTTAGTCCCAAAAGTGAGGGGTGGGCTTCGTTTCTGGAGCACAACTCAAAAACTTCTCAATGTCTTTCAGCAACACTTGACAGATATGTGAGGCAGATCCTAAAGTGGTGCCTTTTGCTATTTACAGATTTTTGGCATTTTTATTTTTCCCGCTTAGTCCCAAAAAGTGAGGGGTTGGCTTCGTTTCCGGAGGATAACTCAAGAACCGTTCTATATTGTTCAACAAAACTTGGTAGATATATGAAACAGAGCCTTGAGTGGTGCCTTTTGGTATTTGCAGATTTTTGGCATTTTTATTTTTCCCGGTTTCCATGGAAACATTTTGGACTTAGTCTAAAAAAGTACGGATTGCTTTCGTTTCCGGAGCATAACTCAAGAACCGTTCAATATTTTTCAACAAATCATGGTAGATATATCAAACAGATCCTAAAGTTGTGCCTTTTGCAATTTGCAGATTTTTGGCATTTTTATTTTTCCCGGTTTCCATGGAAACGATTCGGACTTAGTCCCAAAAGTGAGGGGTGGGCTTCGTTTCCGGAGCACAACTGGAAAACTTCTTAATATCTTTCAGCAAAACTTAGCAGATATGTGAGGCAGATGCTATTTGCAGATATTTGTGATTTATTATTTTCTCAGTTTCCATGGAAACAATTTGGACTTAGTCTCAAAAGGGAGGGGTAGGTTTTGTTTCCGGATCACAACGCGAAAACTTCTTAATATCTTTCAGCAAAACTTGGCAGATATGTGAGGCAGATCCCAAAGTGGTGCCTTTTGCTATTTGCAGATTTTTGTCATTTATATTTTTCATGATTTCCATGAAAACGATTTGCACTTAGTCTAAAATCAAGCTGGACTTTAAGTAACTGTCAGATGATTTGTTCTTTCAAAGATGTGGAGGCCGGGGGGATATGTCATCTTCTGATGACTCTTGTTTTTATTTTCATGACTTCCATGGAAACACGTTGGACTTTGTCTCAAAAGGGAGGGGTGGGCTTCGTTTATGGAGTGCAGAGAAAGGGACAGCCAGGTGTTCGAGAAGCACGTTCACAGACAAAGTTATTTATTCATTAACCTGTGCTGTGCTGTCTCCATCCGTTCTCGAACACCTGGCTGTCCTTTTCTCTGCACTCCTCCCTCGTAACAAATAGTGAACTTGGTCAATATTTTAATGATAGATTGTTAAACAACTTTTTTAGTTTTAGGACAAAAATTCTGCAAAAACCTCACAGAGTGGGTATGATGTTTTGATTATGATCAGCGTTTCATTGAGTATATTATGTTTATTAGTTTTCGAGTTAGATTGCAATTCATCGGTCCCCTTTTGAGCCAAACGGACTATAGTGGTAGTGCTCTTTTCCGGAGCAGAACTCTAAAATCATTCAATATTTCTTCACCAAACTTGGCACATAGATAGATCTGGTGGTGTACTGGTGCCTTTTGGTAGTTTGGAATTATAAATAAAATATTTTTGCGTTTCCATGGCAACAAATTCGACTTAGACTGAAATTAATGGTAGTGCTCTTTTCTGGAGCAGAACTTTAAAAAATCTTTCAATACTCACCTTCCACTTTTCTATATACACACCTAAATATTTGACATAATCATAACTCGTAGACATAATCATGAAGAGTATTTTGCCATTGTGGGGGATATTGATGACTTTGTCTTCTTGTTTCACTTTGGAAAACTGTCATATGTTAGCATTCGCTTTACCATATTCTATGCATTTAGCTCTCCCTCACTAATAAGCACCCCGACTGGAAATATGTAGTGTGCGTAGTAAAGTCTGAGCCATTTTCAGCATGTTAAAGGTATCTTAAGATCTGGTTGAATGTTTAACAAATTGGAGATGTTTCTATGTGTTAGCTCAGTTTAACTATGTATACTTCCTATGTTATTTTCTATCCCTGCTAATCAAATATCCCAAACATTGAAGTGGTATCTGTAAATAATCAAGTCCAGACCAGACAAAACAGTGATCAAGAACATGAGCATCGGCCTACACAATTGGAATATGATGACATGTGTCAACCAAGTCATTGAGCCTGACCACCCAATCCTGTTAGTCGCTTTTTATGACAAACATGGGTTGCTGAAGACCAACTGTAGCCCGGATGACTGCTTACTGGGTGACTGCTGCAATGATCGCAATGATACCAAGAGGGGCTTCAAACTTCAGTAGCACACTCCATCTTCTTTATTTCATTATTTCGTACACCAATTTTTTTCCAGGATCAGGCACCTTGATTGTGAAAGATGACCCTGTACCCCTGTCACCATCTGGCAGACAGAAACTGCAGAACCTCTTGGAATGCCATCTGGTGGCAGAATCCAGTGATGACCAGATCAAGTGGAGACAACCCCCATCAGCTGGAAAGGACCAGGTGGAAGAAGGTGAGACTCCATAACAAAATTAATCTGAGCTGGGATATCAGCTGGATACTTTTGGTATCAGTGTGTTAAAAGACTTCACACCCTCAGTTATAGCGTAAGGTAGTCAACAGGCTTATTTTCTTCTTTGTACCAGTATTCAGGGATTGATCTGAGGAAAAGTCTGCTAATAAACAGTGCCTGACAGTGTTGAAAAGAAAATACGTATACAAGCCTAGATTCATGTGTTGGTGTACACATCTGGTGTCCACTGCTGTGATATTGCTCGAATATTGCTAAAAGCGGCTTGCAATATTGCTACTCACTCACTCACTCACTGACCGCCTCCGTGGTGTCACTCCACCACTCAAGGTCACTCCCTCACTCACTCCCTGCCTCACTCACTCACAACAGGACTGGTCTACTCAGTCAGTCAATCACTGGGATATTCATGCTTCACTCTTCTGACATGGTATCTCAATCTAGCACTATAAAACCACTTTTAGAAGACCTTCACAGGTGATTACATCTGGTGAATTTTCTATTCAGCTAATATTCAGCATTCAGCTTTCTGGTTCGATGTATGAGCAGCAGAAGTATTCCAAGCAGAGTTTCATACTTGATAACAAAATGAAACAGGCTATTAACAATATACAGACCCTGTCTTTCCTGTTTACAAATACTATTAAGGGCATTGTGCAGAATTCTTTTTGTCCAGACCAAATTTCCAATGTAGAGGTGGTGTAGACATGAAGCCAACTTGTTCAAGATTACTGACAACAAGCTTGACATGAACCCTATCCTGACTGTCTGTGTTTCAGGTGTTTGTCAATATATTCTTTCAGATGAGGCACATTCATTAGAGGATCTATTTTCTTCCTGGAATAACCCTGTGTTGGAAATTCCACTGAAGGTGAGACAACATTTCACTGTTCACCCATTGGCCACAAATCTCTCCCAAACCCATACCATGGCCTGGATCTGACCACCCGATACACTAAGGTGCCTCTTAGGCGTGAGTGAGTAGTCCTCATGACTCCTCTCAGATCTGACTCACTCCTTCACTCACTCGCTCACTCACTCACTCGCTCACTCACTCACTAACTCACTCACTCACTCCTAAGAAGCACCTTAGTGTATCGGTTGGTCAGATTCAGTGTCATGGTTTATTCTCGTCATCTCCTGACTGCATAGCTTGTTGTTCATGTCCATTTCCATCGTGTGTCAGGAATATTGCTGCGAATGATGTTGGACATGTGACACAACAAATATAACAGTCGATGTTTACCTTTCAGTCATGTGTCAGTGCGGAGGTGTCACACACAAGTAAAGCAGCCACGAGGTCCTTCAAGTCTCTCTACCCCACCAAGTTCACTAAGGCCATGCTGAAGAGCTTCCAGGTAAAATGGGCTGTGGGGTAGCGGTTAAAGCATCCGTTCATAACACCGAAGTCCCAGGTTCAATTCCCTTCATGGGTACAATGTCTGAAGCCAATTTCTGGTGTTCCCCGCAGTGATATTGCTGTGGTATTGCTAAAAGTGGTGTAAAAACCATACTCACTCACTCCAGGTAAAAGACTACTCTGAGGTCTCTGGGAACTAGATGATAAATTATCTCAACCATGACCATGGTTTAATTTGCAGTGTACAAGAAAACTGACCTTAATCATACTACACATGGAATGTTTTTTTTTCATCTATACTGAACTGCAAAAGAAACGTCATCTTTCAAAACCAAATGCAAAATTTTGTTCTTACAAGGTGGTGTTTTTATTATGATTGTACCGTTTGGTTAACATGTTTTTCAATCCAAATAGACAGTTATTACCAACAAAAGTGTTTTCTGATGAAAAAGCATATCAAACAAATGTACCTAAAAAGACAGACATGGTAAAAGGTTTCCTATGACATTTGTGAAAATGAATGAAAGCAAGTCCCAAACTCAAATGAAATCAATCATGTTTTGACACAATATCCATGCCATGACTTACAAGAAGTCAGAGGAACCAAGCCGTGGGATGATTGCAAGTTAGTCAGACTGCGCGGAGGGTAGCCAATCATTTTAATGTTCATTTGAGGATAATGTATCGACTGCAGTAGTCGTATCAGGCCACTAACAGCATCCAAGACCGTACATGCAGTGGACAACCTTCAGTATCATCACAACGTCAAGACTGGCAGATTGTGCGCAACCATCTGCAGGATCGTTGCACCAGAGCTGCGGAAACAGCACGCCAGGCCACTGGGACTCACAACAGACCCATTAGTGACAATACAGTGCGTCGGCGTTTGCACGTTTGCACATCGTGGTCCTGTCCTCACCGCTCGTCACCGCCAAAGCCGACTGCAATGGGCAACTCAGCATCGAAATTAGCATAATAGACAACTGAGTTTTTTTCTGATGAAAGCCGATACAGTGTTTCGACAGAGTGAGGGTTTGGCGAAGTTGTGGGGAATGGTTTTCCAATGAGTATATTGTTGAAAGAGACTCGTGGTGTGGTCCATGCATCATGGTGTGGGGTGCAATCAGTCTGAACCAGAGAGTTGTCCCTGTGGTTCCAGGATCTCGGTCCAAGATGAGGAAATAGTGAAACAGGTGCTCGTTATATTGACCATGTCTTAAGACCCACGTTGTACCACATTTTGGACGTCATGGAAATCACATCTTACAGCAAGACAATGCTCGTGCCCACACTGCCAGAGCAACATTGGACTTCTGAGACAACATGGTATCCAAACCCTACAATAGCCTGCACTCAGCCCGGATTTAAGTCCAATTGAACTCCTCGATGAGGCATTTCGCAGAGTATGGACCCAAGTGCTTGTAGCCTTCATCAACCAGCTAATTCATTCCATGTACAGACGATGCAATGCTGTCATTGATGCCTATGGAGGCCACACACGATACTGACTTTGAGGTATCCTAATGGTACCATTTTGTGATTTTGTTTGTGTGAACTCTAAATGTGATTCCCGAAAATGGGTTGACCATAATTGTAAAATTTGAACTCAATCGTCTGTTTTGATTGTTAATTAGAGCAAATTAAAGTGTGTGCTTTTAGAAACCTCTATTGGTATGGTGTTTCCTTTGTGGCTCAGCATATTTGAAATATGCCCTAGGACATTGATGTTAAAATTAAAAAACACGGTTTGGCTGGTTTTAGAAAGGTGCATAGTGTATAATTCTGGATTCATGCTGGTAGACTGAGTGAAGTAATTTCAGGTTAGTTAAAGAAACACCTCAGGGTGTCCAAAGGCCCGCATACCAATTAGTTGAATTTCTAATGTCAGAGAAGTAAAATGCAGTCGACGAATGAGCATTGTGATCTTAGCAATCAATTAATTTATTAGACATTGGAACATACCAAAAAAAGACACAAGGGGTGTTGGGACTCTCTTTATTTAATTTTGTATATCGTAAATGAGTGCTTGCTGTCAGTTGTTCAATGCTTTTATCTCAAACACCGTGAACTATGGCTGTGAAGTATGGGGAACAACATTCGCGACTGAAATTGAATGTATCTATCTCAAGTTATTAAAACGAATTCTAAAAGTCCACACAAAATCAACAAATGCTGCTGTCTACGGGTAGATCTGGTGTAATTAGCTCAAAATATCTGACTCAGACAGTGTGTAACAATATGAAGGTGTAATAACTGTAATGATTACTTTCTTCTTTGATATGAATCTTTCATGAGTTTTCATAAGGTACTACATTCCACACACTGGTATGCACAAAGAGTTTACACCAGTGTTACCAGCGTCAGTGGATCAGTATGCACTTGAATTTCATTCCCAACTCCCTGAGGCACTTTCAAGATGGTTCTCATGAAGTCAGTTTTCTCTGATGTGTTTAAGGTCCTGGGCCAAGTTGACAACAAGTTTATTGCCTGCGTTCTCCAGACTGAGGAACTGAATTCTTCGAAAGGTTTGTTTTATATGATAAGGTTTTTTTCCCGCAGGATTTTTACTCCCAAAAGGCCATAGATTCATTTCAGCATTGAAAAAGGCCCTAATTGCCAGTGATTTGCTCTAAAAAGAGCCTTTATGCAGCAAAACTTGTCAAGTTATGATTTTACAGGAAATTGATAATAAAAATACCTTGCAATGACTGTGGCGTTATTTAATCTCCACTCTGAAAAAGATTTTCGCAGTGCAGTAATGTATCTAAGAGTTATTCCCTCTGATGGTCGGTTTTTTTTGCACTTGTTTTAGCTCCTGATCTTATTGTGTTGTTTGACCAACATGCAGCACATGAGAGAGTACGTCTTGAACAGTTGACAGAAGGTGAGGAAGGAGTTACTTCCCTTTGAAAATCTATGTATGAGAAGCTTATTGTACGACTCCGATTTGTTTTTAATTGATATGAACTTATTAACCAACAGTTGTGTTTCTCTGCTAAAACTGAATACTTAAAAATGGGCCAAGTGTGAATGTATCTGTTGAATTAAATGTTATTTAATGTACTGCTGTGAAATCTTGTCAGTCTGGACAGTACTGGTTCCAGTGAAATTATGCAGATTTCCAGATAAATGGAAAAAAAGGACACTAAGTACAAGTGTATTTTGGAATGTTTGTTTCCTGTGTGGACCATCAGGGTTCCACTGAGTGCCTTTGAGATAAATGAAGCTATTGAGTAACAATGCTGGTGTACTTCATTTAATACAGGGGAGGTGGGGTATCCTAGTGGTTAAGGTGTTCGCTCGTCATGCCGAAGACCCATGTTTGATTCCCCAAATGGGCACAAGGTGTGAAGCCCATTTCTGGTGTCCCCCTCCGTGATATTGCTGGAATATTGCTCAAAACGACGTAAAACTAAACTCACTCACTCACTCATTTAATACATGTAATGTCTTGCAGATATCTATGTAAACAGTGATGACGTGACTGACTGCTCAATCAAATCCAGCCAGGTCTCACCTCCTAGGACCTTGACCTTTACGGAGGAGAATGTCCGCCTGATAAAATCTTTCAGGGATGAATTCAAGAGGATAGGTACATTCTTGCACTAGTCCTAGTCACTGTAATAAGTATTTAGAATTCACTCAGGGAAACAAGAATGCTGTATCTGATCATGTGCTGTTTGACGGAATGAAAATTTGGGATTAGCGACTTAGCTGATTGTGTGTCATGGCACGCAAAGAACATGGGTTGATGATAAAGTTTGTCATAACATCCGTGTCCGTTTTGACTCAATTGTTATCACTCACCCATCATGCAGTGGGAGTATTTTTGAGTGTGGGCTTTAACTCTTTACAAAATCATTATATGAACAGAAACAGCTTGATGAAATTTTAATGGCATATGAGATTTGCTGTTTTTGAGTGTAATGTACACAACTTTATTTCATACCCATTGAATCTAACGATAACAAACAGTAGTGCAATACGGCAAGCTCATGCAAATTCTGTATTGTACTCTTTATTATCCCCCGCGTGCGTGCGTCCATCCATCTGTCCGTCCGTGCACATTTGTCTTTTCCGGAACAGAACTCTAAAACCGTTCAATATTTCTTCGCCAAACTTGGCACATAGATAGATCTGGTGGTGTACTGGTGCCTTTTGGTAGTTTTGGAATTCTGAATAAAATATTTTTGGCGTTTCCTTGGCAACAAGTTTGACTAAGCCTGAAATTGATGGTAGTGCTCTTTTCCGGAGCAGATATCTAAAACCGTTCACTATTTCTTCACCAAACTTGGCACATCGATAGATCTGGTGGTGTACTGGTGGCTTTTGGTAGTTTTGGAATTCTGAATAAAATATTTTTTGCTTTTCCGTGGCAACAAGTTTGACTTTGCCTGAAATTGGTGGTAGTGCTCTTTTCTGGAGCTGAACTCTAAAACCGTTCACTATTTCTTCACCAAACTTGACACATAGATTGGTCTGGTGGTGTACTGGTTCCTTTTTGATAGTTTTGAAATTCTGAATAAAATATTTTTGGTGTTTCCATGGCAACAAGTTTGACATAGACTGAAATTAGTGATAGTGCTCCTTTATGGAGCATAACTTTAAAAACCTTTCAATACTCTCCTTCCACTTTTCTATGTATACACCTAAATATTTGACATAATCATAACTCGTAGACATAATCATGAAGAGTATTTTGCCATTGCGGGGGATATTAATGACTTCGTCTTCTTGTTTGCAGATCTCTTTCCAATGTTGACCTCATTTCTAAAAAGTATCCCAAACAAAATCTTTGAAACATAGTATTTATATGGAAGTTGTTTTGTGGCAAATATTATTCTACTTTGTTTCTTTTGTGATGAGAATCTGGCACTTGATTGATGATAGGTGGATTAATGCTTTACATGTGTGATACATCCCTTGAGCAATGTAATACTCAGGTCATACTATTATCAATGCAGGAGTTTGTTTCAATAGTGGCATTTAGAGTCAGACTGACAGTTGGTGTCATGAAAAGGGTATGTTGTAGATATAGAACGTCATACCTAGTGTATTTGGACCTAGTGTATTGAACGAGAAGATGTCGTAGGAGAGAGACAACAATCTGTTTCTCTCCTATCATGACATCATCTTGTCTAATCCATAAGTACAGTACTATGACATTCTCTGTATGTATGTTTCAGGTGTGACGTTCACCATCAACGGCTCATCCCGAGATTCACTCAACATCCACTCCATCCCTGCATGTCTGGTTGAGAGAGAGGCAAACGAAGTGCGCAGAGGCAGGGAATCGGTTGTCATGGACATTGTAGAGGTAGAGTTCCTGTTTTGGGGATTTGGCATGATTTAAATAGTCACTTTTGGTATCACATAGTGAGTGAGGGAGGAAGCGACCTTTAGCAATATTCCAGCAATATCAAGGCAGGGGACACCAGAAATGGGCTTCACACATTGTGCACATTTAGAAAAATGCATCCATATGCATATGTATTGTACATTGTGTTAAAAGAATTTTTGGTTACTTAAGTTAAGAATGTAATCCTTATGTATCTTACTAATATTGTGGTTAAAGTGAGTGAGTGAGGTTAGTTTTACGCCGCTTTTAGCAATATTCCAGCAATATCACTGGGCTTCATTGTACCCATGTGGGAATCGAACCCGGGTCTTTGGCGTAACGAGCGAACACGTTAACCACTAGGCTACCCCACTGCCCCTTGTGGTTAAAGCATCACCTGGACAGCAAGGCTCAACTCTGTAGCATGTTACAGTGTGTAAAGTCTTATCTTGTGTACCCTGACATACATTTAGAATTTTCCAGGCAACAGGTTTTGTATTATTTTTTGTAGATAAGAAAATAATACACAGCATCAAGACAGAAATACCAGTGTTGCAGTTTGAGTGGCAAACAGAAGAATCTGTTGTTTGATATCACACAATCTTGAATTTATTTCAAAATTTGATTTTGGTACTACCCCTAATGAATGTGAAGATTAACATTGTGTCTGAGAAATATGTATATTATGTCTCCCCTTTTTGTATTTCAGATCTTAATCAAAGACCATCTTGAGGTAAGAAGATGTTTTGTTGTTATATTCCCCCAAATTTTGTGGAAAGATTTCAAGGACAGCTTAGGTCCACAGTACCCTGTAAAAGACGGCTGCCACCATATAGGTAGCATATTTAGTAGTTAGTCATTACCCAATAGACAAATTGAAAGAGTGAGTGAGTTTAGTTTCAGCAATATTCCAGCTATATGTCAATCCAGGGATCAACAGTATGAGCATCGTTCTACGCAGTTGGGATACAATGACATGTGTCAACCAAGGTAGCGAGCCTGCCCACCCGATCCTATTAGTCGCCTCTTACGACAAGCATGTGTTTCAGAAGACCAATTCTAATCCGGATCTTCACGGGTCGAAGAGATGATGACAAGGAGGATGAGTGGCTGTCTGGCTGATAGTGTCATGGTTGTAGGTTATGGTATCAATCACATATTTGCCTGGCCCACACTTGAGAACTTGCAGGCTGCTGTTATAGCACTTGAACATCTTAGATGTTGCTAGCAACAGCATTTACAACATTGCTCAACCAAGGTTTTCCTTGATAGGTGCTGAAGATGATGAGAGGAGCCAGAAGTCGACTGCCACAAACCATTCACAAGGTGCTGTGCTCTCAGGCCTGTCATGGTAAGGTCACTGTTGGTAATGTAGAACCATTGCACTTTTGATTGTCAGAAAATAGTTTGGCTTCTGAACACTGCCTGCTGATCACCAAGTCATCTTGGTTCGAAATATATTTTGCATAACTCTTTTTCTGTGATAGAATTCATACCATGAGCAGTGCTAAGGCTTAAGTATTAACCCTCTAAATAATTTTAATCTAAGTTATTACTGAAACTGTATCTTATACTGTTCCAGGGGCTATTAAGTTTGGAGACAGCTTGACTTTGTCCCAGTGTAGAGAGCTTCTAGAGTCGCTGGCAGAGTGCAACCTTCCGTTCCAGTGTGCGCACGGTCGGCCATCTGTCATGCCTTTGCTCAGCCTACAGCAGCTTCATGCTAAAGTTCCACCAGAGGTAAGTCTATATGTGCTGTTATTTAGCCTACAGCAGCTTCATGCTAAAGTTCCACCAGAGGTAAGTCTATATGTGCTGTTATTTAGCCTACAGCAGCTCCATGCTAAAGTTCCACCAGAGGTAAGCCTATATGTGCTGTTATTTAGCCTACAGCAGCTTCATGCTAAAGTTCCACCAGAGGTAAGCCTATATGTGCTGTTATTTAGCCTACAGCAGCTTCATGCTAAAGTTCCACCAGAGGTAAGCCTATATGTGCTGTTATTTAGCCTACAGCAGCTTCATGCTAAAGTTCCACCAGAGGTAAGCCTATATGTGCTGTTATTTAGCCTACAGCAGCTCCATGCTAAAGTTCCACCAGAGGTAAGCCTATATGTGCTGTTATTTAGCCTACAGCAGCTCCATGCTAAAGTTCCACCAGAGGTAAGCCTATATGTACTGTTATTTAGCCTACAGCAGCTTCATGCTAAAGTTCCACCAGAGGTAAGTCTATATGTGCTGTTATTTAGCCTACAGCAGCTTCATGCTAAGGTTCCACCAGAGTTAAGCCTATATGTGCTGTTATTTAGCCTACAGCAGCTTCATGCTAAAGTTCCACCAGAGGTGCTTCCTATATGTGCTGTTATTTAGCCTACAGCAGCTCCATGCTAAAGTTCCACCAGAGGTAAGCCTATATGTGCTGTTATTTAGCCTACAGCAGCTTCATGCTAAGGTTCCACCAGAGGTAAGCCTATATGTACTGTTATTTAGCCTACAGCAGCTTCATGCTAAAGTTCCACCAGAGGTAAGCCTATATGTGCTCTTATTTAGCCTACAGCAGCTTCATGCTAAAGTTCCACCAGAGGTAAGTCATTCTGTTATTTAGCCTACAGCAGCTCCATGCTAAAGTTCCACCAGAGGTAAGTCATTCTGTTTTTTAGCCTACAGCAGCTCCATGCTAAAGATCCACCAAAGGTAAGTCTATATGTGCTGTTATTTAGCCTACAGCAGCTTCATGCTAAAGTTCCACCAGAGGTAAGTCATTCTGTTTTTTAGCCTACAGCAGCTCCATGCTAAAGATCCACCAAAGGTAAGTCTATATGTGCTGTTATTTAGCCTACAGCAGCTTCATGCTAAAGTTCCACCAGAGGTAAGTCTATATGTGCTGTTATTTAGCCTACAGCAGCTTCATGCTAAAGTTCCACCAGAGGTAAGCCTATATGTGCTGTTATTTAGCCTACAGCAGCTTCATGCTAAAGTTCCACCAGAGGTAAGCCTATATGTACTGTTATTTAGCCTACAGCAGCTTCAAGCTAAAGTTCCACCAGAGGTAAGCCTATATGTGCTGTTATTTAGCCTACAGCAGCTTCATGCTAAAGTTCCACCAGAGGTAAGCCTATATGTGCTGTTATTTAGCCTACAGCAGCTTCATGCTAAAGTTCCACCAGAGGTAAGTCATTCTGTTTTTTAGCCTACAGCAGCTCTATGCTAAAGATCCACCAGAGGTAAGTCTATATGTGCTGTTATTTAGCCTACAGCAGCTTCATGCTAAAGTTCCACCAGAGGTAAGCCTATATGTGCTGTTATTTAGCCTACAGCAGCTTCATGCTAAGGTTCCACCAGAGGTAAGCCTACATGTGCTGTTATTTAGCCTACAGCAGCTTCATGCTAAAGTTCCACCAGAGGTAAGCCTATATGTGCTGTTATTTAGCCTACAGCAGCTTCATGCTAAGGTTCCACCAGAGGTAAGCCACTCAAACTGGAGCAGTGTACTCAATCAGTCAAGCATGTACTCAACCAAGAGCAGCTTCATGTTAGTCCCACATTAGGTAGTCTGGGGTTAGCCTCAACTCATATTTGGTAGATTCTGAATACTTGATCCTAGTTCACAATTTTGCAATGGTTGACAATAGATCACCCTCTACTTGGCATGCAAGAATATTCCAGGGTCATTCACACAGAGCAAGACTTCCAAACAGTATAATTTACCAGCTTGGTAAAATGAGGCTACTTTTAGGTCTTTAGGTCTTTATTCTTTAGGTCAGAATTTGACCACCATCACTCTTTGGTTTTTTTTTTACCTAGGTGTGCTTGGGCATCTAAAGATATGTGTCTTCTTTCTAGCCATTGCAGTTTTTGTCCATGTAACCGAGTCATGTTAAAAGTTAAAGGTCATAGCCTAGCAAAATATGTGTAAACTGAAAACACATGTCAGTGAAGCTTGTTACAGCCTTGGGTTGAGACCTTGATCTGAAACTGTTGTAACCCATTGAGGCCATTGTGATGGTGTGTTTTTTCACCTTTCTATGAGATTTGATCATAATATCATTAAATATCAGAAGAAGGTGTTCACATTGACCTATCTTCAGTGAGTATAATATCCAATTTGATCTGAGAAACTGAGAATTAGGATATCATATCATGTCTATTGCCTTTACAACCACCAGGTAAAATCATTGTGAAAAATCAGTTTGATACGTAAAGGGTCAAGATTGTTCTCTGGGTCAAGGCCTGAATAAGTATTCAATCAATCTCTACAATACTTGCCTTACTTGTGGTGAAATCAACACAGATACAACATATTCCAAAATTTATCATTATTTGCACTTCTATCATTGTCTAAGGCAGATTTTATCTTGTTTCAGAAAACCAAACGTCCAAGCTTGTGGAAAATATCCAGGCATCTCTCCATCCATCAATGAACTTATGAAAACTTGATTATTTGATATTAATTTTATCTTGCAAAAATAAGTTTGCTGCAATCAATCTGTGATAACTATTTTGAGCATTTACTTTTACCTTTGTTCAGTGTTAGTGATTTGATTTTTTCATTCACGTCAACGGAATCTAACGACGGCCTGATGATTACTAGAACTCTGTGATAAGCTGTTGAAAATGCATTATGATTTTTATGAATGCACTTCTCATTAAAGAAACTATACACAGGGAACCAATTTGTCATCTTTGTAATTCAAAATCAAATGATATCACGCTGCACCCATTGCCCTCCTTGTTGTCCCCCCACTGCAATGCGAAACAGGTGAATGTATTCAGCATCGTCCGTACGTCCGCCCGTACATACGTACGTCCTGATTCTTGTTAACGCGATATCTCATGAACTGTTGTACCCAATGTCTTCAAATTTGGTGACAGCCTACAGCCTACATGGTGACAGCCTGGGCCCTGTTTCACAAAGCTATCGTAGTGCTACGAATGTCGTAAGTCTATGTTACAGTATAGGAGGTACGACAGTCGTAGCGCTACGATAGCTTTGTGAAACAGGGTCCAGTCTATTTGGGTGACCTTGACCTTATTCTCAAGGTCACCAAGACACTTTGACCACTTTTCAAACTCTTGTTAATGCAATATCTCATGAACTGTTGTACCCAATGTCTTCAATTATGTCGACAGCCTACTATGGGTGATTATGCAGCCACCAGTCATTTCAGGAATCTTATGTGACCAAAACATATAAACTAGTGAGCGTGTTATAAATATTCATTCTTCTTTAGCAGCGAGGGACATTGCCATATTAGTGGCAAACACTTGTTTTCTTGGTGACCCATCTATCCTGGTGAAAGGAATAAAACAATTACTCGTGATATTTCATTCTCCATAGATTTTCCATTTTCAGACATGCAATTTTTTTGAAAAATTCGTTTCATGAGGAATATATTGACAATGAAAACTGAAGCATGTCAGCAAATATTTTGAACATATGATAAAGTTTCTGTCATTTGTATGAAATATGTTATCTGTGTGGGCAGAACATAAGCACATTTGTCATGAGAACTGACAATGTGTGATGGACCTGGTTGTCATTATGCCCATTATTGCTATTGTGCGGTCAACCAGTCTTGATAACCGACTGCTCCAACACGTCTAGAATATTGATGACTGGGCCTAAAGTGGCTTTCAGTCACTGTCAAGAGTGAGGAGTGTGTCCCTAACACTGGCTTGAAGTGCATGTCGGTTATGTCAGTGCATGTGAAATTGATGTGGACGTCCAATGTGGCCAAAGATATTTACCACCTTGATTAAACCTGCGAGCTCAGATATGGTTCTTTCATGCCTGGAACAGGATCAGGAAGACTTGGGGATTTGAACAAAGGATCTTAGGTTTCTGGCAAGTCAAAGGTGAGCAGATTGTGGCACTTTAGACAACTGGACCACCCTTGCCATCATTTTGTCATAATTCCAAGTGTGTAAAATCCTTTGACGTGATGGTCTACATTAAATCTGTACAGTAATGCTTATATGTTTGGCAAAACAACTTTCAGGACAATCAACACAATACTGTATTAAAGCAACATGCATGTCAGTTTGACACAACCTTCTTAATTTTTAACTTACCTTACCATAGGTCTTATGCATATTACCTCAAGCTCCGCCTAAAGAGATCAGACAGTCGTTGATTCGCCATTCTATAGAACGGCCACCTCGTGTATCGACGAGTGTACAGGCAACGGAAGTGACGTGATCTCCCCTCCCGCGCAAGCGCGGTCCATCCAAAATCACTTTTACTTCAAGCGTCTTGCTTGTCAGACGTTTTTGTTTCGCTAAGTTTTCAGACACTTACTAATAGATTTCAGATATTAAAGTTATTGGTATGTATGTTTTTCTATCTTATGTCTCTTCTCTGTGGGTGAAGAACATAATTTACAAGTAACTTCACTTACCTGGCTGCCTCGTGTTTTTTTTTTGTTTTTTCTTCACTTCGGTTTGGGGTGTGTCCCCACGTTCCGAGATTTTCCACGTGGCATGTTTGGGTGTTTTGATACCTCTAGGGTTCTTCCACCTTCTGTTTCATGCTTATTTATGTACAAGCTCTTATCGGGTTCCCCACAGTCATCTTACCGAGTGCAGGACTCCAAGATGTTGGCCATTGATGCGGAACTCAAGCGGATGTTGAAGCCTGTATCAGCGTTGGCCTCTGCAACTTCGGCTGCAGCTTGGGATTTGACGGAAGACAACACGTCACGGTTAGAACATCTTACCACCCTGTTTCAATGGCAGGGTAAGGTGTTGCATGATTTGCTGGCGCACCTCCGGGCGGCTTTGGCCATGACAACTGTTGTTCGGCGGATGGGTTTCCTGGAGCCCTGTTCTTGGCAGGAAGAGTTTAAAAGGAAACTGTTAAGAGCCCTTTTTGCGCCTCGCTTCCTCTTTAATGACGGCATTCGAGGTGTATAAGGAACACGCAGAGCTTACCAATACGGAGGTTTCTTTTGTCTACTTCGAAGCATTGAGTTCGCCTTTCGTGGGCAGATCATCTGCAAGGGGTAGAGGGAAGCGCCGTTCGTCGAAGAGACTCGTCCGCTGACGCCTCTGGCAGAGGACGCGGGCCGTGGCTGATCCGAACCTGTTTTTCATAGCCGTCAGCAGGATCGCCCCCGGACCCCCTTCGGCCGGGCAGGGGTAGGGGAGCGCCTTCCCTTCGGTCGCTGAAGTTGCGATCTAACACGACTGGGACCTCCCGCCCCAGTCGTTGCGGTTCGTCCTACTCCAGTAGGCGGAGACTGGGGATCTTCTGGCCCAATTGGACAATCCTGGAAGACCCGTTTGTCACCAACATTCTCAGGACCGGGTTACAAGCTGCCAATCGCCGTGTCGCCGCCTCTGACTTCAACGCCCCAGTCACGTGTGTATGCTCCAGACCAACAGTTACTGCTAGCAGACAGCATCCACACTCTGTTACGCCAAACAAGCTATAGAGACAGTGCTAGACCCGACATAGTCCCGGGGTTCTACTCACCAATCTTCCTGGTTCCCAAGAAGGACTCAGGAAACTACGCGATGATTCACAACATGGCAGTTTTCAACCACCTTTATCTTTCGAACCGCCTCACTTCCGCATGGTGTCCCTGGAACAGCTACGAGCCAAGCTTGCGCCCAGGGTCTGGTTGGCCAGCCTCGACCTTCAGGATGCCTACCTGCATGTGCCCATTTACCACCGTCCACAGAAAGTACCTGAAGTTCTTTTCAACGGGTCCCATTACCAGTGGAAAGTGCTTCCATTTGGAATTTCCACGCCCTGTGGCTTTTACCGGATTACCTCGCCGATCACCCGGTTCCTCCATCTCAGGGCATCGACTTCACCCTTATATAGACGACTGTCTCATGAACCACCTCGACCCTCAGTTGCTTCGCCAAACAGATGCACTTTGCCATTCATCTCTTTGCAGCAACTGGGATGGATTATCAACATAGACAAATCCCACCTGAGCCGTCCCAGGAACTGACGTTTATAGGAGGCTTCTTCCTGACACATTGCGACCTTTGTCAGGATTTCGCTAGATCGCTGGAGAAAGATTGTCAGTTTCAAGCCAACCGAGGTCTATCCCAGCCGCCGGTGCTCAGGGAGTGGCAGTCCTCTTAGGTCTCCTCACCTCAGCCCAGGACTTGACGCTCCAGAGGTCGCTTGATGCTTCGGCCGTTACAGCGCTTCCTGTTGCCTTACATCCAGGCGGACGACCTTCAGTTGAGGTTCCTTTTGCCCTGCGCATCTCCACGCTTACCTCCGTTGGTGGACTGTCGTGTCGAACGTCTGCGCAGGGAGTCTCCTTGACAGAGTTTGTTCACGATCACTTAACTGTTCATGGATGCGTCTCTTCAAGGTTGGGGTGCTCACCAACGACCAGACCACCTCGGGCTGTGGTCCGCACCGAGCTAGGATGGCACATCAACAACTTGGAGCTGCAAGCAGTCATTTTAGCGGTTCGACACTGGGTGCCTCTGTTGCGGAACACCAGGCTCCTGATAGCGTCCGGACAATTCCACGGTGGTGTGGTTGATTCACAATCAGGGAACGACCAGGTCAAACAGTTGTTGGAGCAGACGTTCCAACTGGCCAGTCTCCTGGACGACAATGGCATCAGCGCCAGAGCCCGACACATCCCAGGGTGCAAGAACGTTTTTGGCAGACGCTCTCAAGGCCGGGCAAACCGTCTCCAACAGAGTGGATGCTACATCCAGAAGCGTTCAAACTTTTTGTCACAGTCACGGCCGCCTCTGATCGACCTGTTTGCGACTGGCTTCGCTTCAACACACAGCTGCCGCTTAATGCGTTCTCGATTCCAGATCCAGCGGCATGGGCGGTCGGCACGCCATGTCCTTGTCGTGGGAGGGTCTGGGCGGTATGCGCCTTTCCACCACCAGTTCTGTTGCCAGCGTAATAGCAAAGGTCAAAGCGGACAGAGACGATTCGTCTGCTTTTGGTCGCGCCTTTGTGGCCAGCCAGAACCTGGTTCCCAGATCTGCGCCGTCTCGCCGAAAGAAGTCCGCAACAGTTACCAGACTGGCCTCACCTGCTCAGGCACCCCACAGTCGACAGTGGCATCCCGATCCGACTCGGTTTCATCTGTCGCGGTTGGATCATCTGCAAAGCGCGCTGAAGGCCAAGGGCTTCTCCGGGTGTCGCCAAAGTTATTGCTCGTGCTCATCGAGTCTCCACAAGATCACTCTATGATGATAAGTGGGTTTCTTTTGAGAAGTTTTGTGCACAGAAGTCCAAGGACCCGTTGAAAGCTTCTCCTCAGTTTATAGCAGAGTTCCTTCTCTTTCTTCGGAAGTCCCGGCGTCTCAAGGGCAACACTATAGGAACTTATTTATCGGCTCTTAACTCCGTTCTGCCGGTCAAGTGCGACAAAAAGATTTCCAAGGTGCCAGAACTCATCGCCGTCCTCAAAGCGTTTAAGCTGGAGGACCAGAAGGCAAAGCTCCGTCCTCCTGCTTGGGACCTTAAAGTCGTTCTTCGTCATCTCAGAGGTCCCCCTTATGAGCCCTTGGACACGGCTTCTTTTGAGAACCTCTCCAGGAAGACAGCCTTTCTCTTGGCCCTGGCCACAGCAGCTAGGGTTAGTGAGATCCACGCATTGGATGTCACCAGGGTGCGTTTTGAGCAGTCACGGCATGGTCTTGTTCATCTCGGACTGCTTTGGGATTTCGTGGCCAAGAACCAGCTGCCGGGACAACCGGATAGGATCTTCTCCATCCCTCCTTTGTCTTCCATTCTAGGACCTCACGACGCTGAGGAACAGCTGCTTTGTCCCGTGAGGGCACTTAAGATTTATATTGCCAAGTCATCTTCCAGGAGGCAGTCTCGTAAGAGACTGTTCATCCCGTTGTCTTCTGTGGCCAAAGGTGAAGTTAATAAGAATACGCTTGCGCTCTGGCTCCGTACTACCATCCTGACCGCCTACGATGCGCAAGATCTGCCTCATCCTACAGCCACTAATCCGCATGAGATTAGGGCTCTGGCATCCACCATGGCTCTCCACAGAAACTGCACCGTTCCAGCCATCATGGAGGGTTGTTTTTGGAAGTCCTCTACTGTCTTCGCTAGTCATTACCTGCGGGATTTGGCCGTCGAGGACGTGGAAGGTCTTCAATCGTTTGGTCCACTGGTGGTTGCTCAGCAACTCACCCGTCCTACCGCCCATTAGGTAACTACTTCTTCTTACCTTCTGGTCTTCAGGTTAACTTACACTCTGGGTGTATTTGTTTTCCTTAGGGTTGCCTTTAGTTACTATCTGTCTCCTGTTCCAGGCGCCTCCTGCGACAGTCTGGCGATTCAGTAGTTTCTTCTGGTTTTCCCTTGGCATGTGGGTTTTTCGTGGGACGGTCCTCTGGAGCCCGACACCGCCGTCCTACTGTCGAATCCATATGCATAAGACCTATGGTAAGGTAAGTTAAAAATTTATTAAAATCTAAATATTTTAGATATTTAAATACTTACCTTACCATAGGGCGGTAACTCCCTCCCAACGCTGGATGCTCCTCCCCTCTCTGGGCTCTTCGGACCTGGTCAGTAAAAGTGATTTTGGATGGACCGCGCTTGCGCGGGAGGGGAGATCACGTCACTTCCGTTGCCTGTACACTCGTCGATACACGAGGTGGCCGTTCTACAGAATGGCGAATCAACGACTGTCTGATCTCTTTAAGCGGAGCTTGAGGTAATATGCATAAGACCTATGGTAAGGTAAGTATTTAAATATCTAAAATATTTAGATTTTAATAATTATGGTAAACAACAGACACAATTTGTCTTTGAAGTCATTAAGAGAAATGAGTCTTTTAGTAACTCTTGCAATGATCTTTTCACCCACGTTGAGAAAGTCTTCCTCCCTACATTTGTTGGAACTAAGCCTGGGACCTTATTCTCGAAACGTTCGTAGCCTTAAGAATTCTTAACTTTGATCGTAGCAAATGTGTTAAGAATAGGCTTAAGAAGTTCGTAAGGCTAGGAACGTTTTCGAGAATAGCTAGCCTGGTGACCATTGTTTAAGTTACATTTGTATATTCAGAGCTTCAGGATAATCTGTCAAAAATGAGAGCAAAATTGATGCTATCTCAATTGCCCTGAGAAAACTGCAGGAGTTTTATAAAGATGATATCTAAGGTGACATCTCCGCAAAGTGTATTTAGGCAAAAAGTAGGTATCCAGCTGGGTACCATTTAGCATCTACTTCAGCTGATTCTTTTGGCAGAGGATTTCTCATCTGTTTCACATTTGCATCTTTGCATAAAGATGACCACAAGACTGCATGACTATAAGTTTCCCAGTCGAGATTTCCTCATTATATCGAGCAGTATTCCAACAGTTACAGCCTTTGGTTATATGGTTTCAAAGAGCATAGAGGGTTCCACAAACTTCAAGGTCTCGGTACAACATTCAAACAGGTTTGCTAATAAAACAAAAGTGATTCGTTAAGCATTAATTAATCTAGAAAAGTGTAATACTAAACTCACTCACTCTATTATTATTAACACATGCCTGTAAACGGAAACACACAATGATTATTTAGCTATAAGGTGTTCATGAAAAAGATTTTGTTACATCGTATAAGGCTATTCCGGAATGCCACAGATTCCTGATAATCAGCGTCTAAGCGTTGTCTCCGCCTAGTATCGTTCCATAAACTATATCGAAGTGCCACCAAAAGGATCTCCAGCAAACATAGTACTTGAGACCATAGACCGGGTTCGATTCTCCACGTGGGTACAACGTGTGAAACCCAATTCTAGTGTCCCCCCCACCGTGATATTGCTGGAGTATTGCAAAAAGTGGCGTAAAACCAAACTCACTCACTATTGTGGCATAGTAAATCGTAAAACACTTTAGCGTGGTTTGTTTCAAATATATTATGTATTAAAATAATGTGTCTTTTAATCAGTGTTGGTAAAACCATTTTCACTCACTCTCATTCAGTTTTATAGACTACTTAATCGTAATTTGCATACAACTGATATACTTTCCTTCTACACCATGAACGTCAAAAAATGTTTTGGTTCCAACTGATGTGGTTAGACATCCCGTATAACGTATATGGGTGAGTAAAGGTGTGCCGATACAGAAATTTCACGATACGATACGTACCGCAATATCTTGGAATGATACGATTCGATTCGATGCATATCACAATATGCAATCTTATATTCTTTAAAAATGTATATTTTCATAGCAAGTAACAGTGTAAATGTTGACACAACGGTCAATTTCTAGTGAAAAATAACAATTTTAAGGTAAGCGATACATATTACGATACGAAACAAAGTATCGATATATTTATCGTCAGATAAAGTATCACGATTATTGATACTACGATGTATCGTCACAGCTCTATTGGTGAGTATGGTTTTACTCCGATTTTACCAATATCACAAATTGTACTCATGTGGAGAATCAAACCAGAGTCTTTGGAGTGATGGACGAACGCTCCACAATGCACGCACGCACGCACGCACGCACGCACGCACGCACGCACCGTATATGAATAAGATTAAACTGTTTTTAGAGGAGTAGACCATGCCGTGCTCCATGACACATAGCTTCTGTAGGCATAATCAACGCAGGTAACAGGACACCGGAGTGTTTGTGTGTGTGGATGTATGTGGTTTTGCTTTCGACACAGGTATACAGCCATGTGACGTGACATATTTTATGTGGCCAGACCTGTCAGAGCTACTCCGTGGTGTAATGCCTGATTCGTGTGCGTGAATGCAACACCTTTCCTCGTCATCGGACAAGGCGACTTGACACAAGAGGTAAGCCTTGAGTTGTCACAACTCCGCCCATGTCGAAAAACAATATTCTTATATTATCAGCTACTATGTAATAGAGCCATATACACCATGCAATCGTACAGGTGTAAAAATGTAGAGTAACACTTTTTTTTTGAACAACTTCTTAAAAGCAATAGATGCGAAGTTTCAGTATAGATCCTAACACCGTTAACAATTACTTGATATCGTATCTATCGCAATAAGGAAGTTGTCTATCGAATCTGTTGCAATAAACAAGTCTGTCGTATCCATCGCAATAAGGAAGATGTCTATCGAATCTGCTGCAATAAACAAGTTGTCTGTCGCATCTACTGCAGTAAAGAAGTTGTCTATCGCATCTATTGTAATAAAGAAGATGTCTATCGCATCTATTGTAATAAACAAGTTGCCTATCGCATCTATTGCAATAAACAAGTTGTCTGTCGCATCTATTGTAATAAACAAGTTGCCTATCGCATCTATTGCAATAAACAAGTTGTCTGTCGCATCTATTGCAATGAAGACGTTGTCTATCGCATCTATTGCAATAAAGACGTTGTCTATCGCATCTATTGCAATAAAGACGTTGTCTATAGCATCTATTGCAATAAAAACGTTGTCTATAGCATCTATTGCAATAAAGACGTTGTCTTTAGCATCTATTGCAATAAAAACGTTGTCTATAGCATCTATTGCAATAAAGACGTTGTCTATAGCATCTATTGCAATAAAGACGTTGTCTATAGCATCTATTGCAATAAAGACGTTGTCTATAGCATCTATTGCAATAAAAACATTGTCTATAGCATCTATTGCAATAAAAACGTTGTCTTTAGCATCTCTTGCAATAAAGACGTTGTCTATAGCATTTATTGCAATATAGACGTTGTCTATAGCATCTATTGCAATAAAGTTGTTGTGTATAGCATCTATTGCAATAAAAACATTGTCTATAGCATCTATTGCAATAAAAACGTTGTCTATAGCATCTATTGCAATAAAGACGTTGTCTAAAGCATCTATTGCAATAAAAACATTGTCTATAGCATCTATTGCAATAAAAACATTGTCTTTAGCATCTATTGCAATAAAGACGTTGTCTATAGCATCTATTGCAATAAAGACGTTGTCTATAGCATCTATTGCAATAAAGACGTTGTCTATAGCATCTATTGCAATAAAAACATTGTCTATAGCATCTATTGCAATAAAGACGTTGTCTTTAGCATCTATTGTAATAAACAAGTTGTCTATAGCATCTATTGCAATAAAAACATTGTCTATAGCATCTATTGCAATAAAAACATTGTCTATAGCATCTATTGCAATAAAGACGTTGTCTTTACTATCTATTGTAATAAACAAGTTGTCTATAGCATCTATTGCAATAAAAACATTGTCTATAGCATCTATTGCAATAAAGACGTTGTCTATAGCATCTATTGCAATAAAGACGTTGTCTATAGCATCTATTGCAATAAAGACGTTGTCTATAGCATCTATTGCAATAAAAACATTGTCTATAGCATCTATTGCAATAAAGACGTTTTGTTTATAGCATCTATTGCAATAAAAACGTTGTCTATAGCATCTATTGCAATAAAGAAGTTGTCTATAGCATCTATTACAATAAAGACGTTGTCTAAAGCATCTATTGCAATAAAAACATTGTCTATGGCATCTATTGCAATAAAGACGTTGTCTATAGCATCTATTGCAATAAAGACGTTGTCTATAGCATCTATTGCAATAAAAACATTGTCTATAGCATCTATTGCAATAAAAACATTGTCTATAGCATCTATTGCAATAAAAACGTTGTCTATAGCATCTATTGCAATAAAGAAGTTGTCTATAGCATCTATTGCAATAAAGACGTTGTCTTAAGCATCTATTCCAATAAAAACATTGTCTATAGCATCTATTGCAATAAAGACGTTGTCTTTAGCATCTATTGTAATAAACAAGTTGTCTATAGCATCTATTGCAATAAAAACATTGTCTATAGCATCTATTGCAATGAAGACGTTGTCTATAGCATCTATTGCAATAAAGACGTTGTCTTTAGCATCTATTGTAATAAACAAGTTGTCTATAGCATCTATTGCAATAAAAACATTGTCTATAGCATCTATTGCAATAAAAACATTGTCTTTAGCATCTATTGCAATAAAGACGTTGTCTATAGCATCTATTGTAATAAAAACGTTGTCTATCGCATCTATTGTAATAAAAACATTATCTTTAGCATCTATTGCAATAAAGAAGTTGTCTATAGCATCTATTGCAATAAAGACGTTGTCTAAAGCATCTATTGCAATAAAAACATTGTCTATAGCATCTATTGCAATAAAAACGCTGTCTATCGCATCTATTGCAATAAAAACATTGTCTATAGCATCTATTGCAATAAAAACGTTGTCTTTAGCATCTATTGCAATAAAGACGTTGTCTATAGCATCTATTGCAATATAGACGTTGTCTATAGCATCTATTGCAATAAAGTTGTTGTGTATAGCATCTATTGAAATGAAAACATTGTCTATAGCATCTATTGCAATAAAAACGTTGTCTATAGCATCTATTGCAATAAAAACGTTGTCTTTAGCATCTATTGCAATAAAGACGTTGTCTATAGCATCTATTGCAATAAAGAAGTTGTCTATAGCATCTATTGCAATAAAGACGTTGTCTTTAGCATCTATTGCAATAAAAACATTGTCTATAGCATCTATTGCAATAAAGACGTTGTCTTTAGCATCTATTGTAATAAACAAGTTGTCTATAGCATCTATTGCAATAAAAACATTGTCTATAGCATCTATTGCAATAAAAACATTGTCTTTTGCATCTATTGCAATAAAGACGTTGTCTATAGCATCTATTGCAATAAAAACGTTGTCTATCGCATCTATTGTAATAAAAACATTGTCTTTAGCATCTATTCCAATAAAGAAGTTGTCTATAGCATCTATTGCAATAAAGACGTTGTCTAAAGCATCTATTGCAATAAAAACATTGTCTATAGCATCTATTGCAATAAAAACGTTGTCTTTAGCATCTATTGCAATAAAAACATTGTCTATAGCATCTATTGCAATAAAAACATTGTCTTTAGCATCTATTGCAATAAAAACATTGTCTGTAGCATCTATTGCAATAAAGACGTTGTCTATCGCATCTATTGCAATAAAAACATTGTCTATAGCATCTATTGCAATAAAGACGTTGTCTTTAGCATCTATTGTAATAAACAAGTTGTCTATAGCATCTATTGCAATAAAAACGTTGTCTATAGCATCTATTGCAATAAAAACGTTGTCTGTAGCATCTATTGCATTAAAGACGTTGTCTTTAGCATCTATTGTAATAAACAAGTTGTCTATACAATCTATTGCAATAAAAACATTGTCTATAGCATCTATTGCAATAAAAACATTGTCTTTAGCATCTATTGCAATAAAGACGTTGTCTATAGCATCTATTGCAATAAAAACGTTGTCTATCGCATCTATTATAATAAAAACATTGTCTTTAGGATCTATTGCAATAAAGAAGTTGTCTATAGCATCTATTGCAATAAAGACGTTGTCTAAAGCATCTATTGCAATAAAAACATTGTCTATAGCATCTATTGCAATAAAAACGTTGCCTTTAGCATCTATTGCAATAAAAACATTGTCTATAGCATCTATTGCAATAAAAACATTGTCTTTAGCATCTATTGCAATAAAAACATTGTCTATAGCATCTATTGCAATAAAGACGTTGTCTATCGCATCTATTGCAATAAAAACATTGTCTATAGCATCTATTGCAATAAAGACGTTGTCTTTAGCATCTATTGTAATAAACAAGTTGTCTATAGCATCTATTGCAATAAAAACATTGTCTATAGCATCTATTGCAATACAGACGTTGTCTATAGCATCTGTTGCAATAAAGTTGTTGTGTATAGCATCTATTGCAATAAAGACGTTCTCTATAGCATCTATTGCAATAAAAACATTGTCTATAGAATCTATTGCAATAAAAACGTTGTCTATCGCATCTATTGTAATAAACAAGTTGTCTATCGCATCTATTGCAATGAAGAAGTTGTCTATAGCATCTATTGCAATAAAGACGTTGTCTATAGCATCTATTGCAATAAAGACGTTGTCTATCGCATCTATTGAAATAAAAAACATTGTCTATAGCATCTATTGCAATAAAAACATTGTCTATAGCATCTATTGCAATAAAAACGTTGTCTTTAGCATCTATTGCAATAAAGACGTTGTCTATAGCATCTATTGCAATATAGACGTTGTCTATAGCATCTATTGCAATGAAGTTGTTGTCTATAGCATCTATTGCAATAAAAAGATTGTCTATAGCATCTATTGCAATAAAAACGTTGTCTATAGCATCTAGTGCAATAAAGACGTTGTCTAAAGCATCTATTGCAATAAAAACATTGTCTATAGCATCTATTGCAATAAAAACGTTGTCTTCAGCATCTATTGCAATAAAGACGTTGTCTATAGCATCTATTGCAATAAAGACGTTGTCTATAGCATCTATTGCAATAAAGACGTTGTCTTTAGCATCTATTGTAATAAACAAGTTGTCTATCGCATCTATTGCAATAAAAACATTGTCTATAGCATCTATTGCAATAAAAACATTGTCTATAGCATCTATTGCAATAAAGACGTTGTCTATCGCATCTATTGAAATAAAAAACATTGTCTATAGCATCTATTGCAATAAAAACATTGTCTATAGCATCTATTGCAATATAGACGTTGTCTATAGCATCTATTGCAATAAAGTTGTTGTGTATAGCATCTATTGTAATAAAAACATTGTCTATAGCATCTATTGCAATAAAAACGTTGTCTATAGCATCTAGTGCAATAAAGACGTTGTCTATCGCATCTATTGCAATAAAAACATTGTCTATAGCATCTATTGCAATAAAAACGTTGTCTTTAGCATCTATTGCAATAAAGACGTTGTCTATAGCATCTATTGCAATAAAGACGTTGTCTAAAGCATCTATTGCAATAAAAACATTGTCTATAGTATCTATTGCAATAAAAACGTTGTCTTTAGCATCTATTGCAATAAAAACATTGTCTATAGCATCTATTGCAATAAAAACATTGTCTTTAGCATCTATTGCAATAAAAACATTGTCTATAGCATCTATTGCAATAAAGACGTTGTCTATCGCATCTATTGCAATAAAAACATTGTCTATAGCATCTATTGCAATAAAGACGTTGTCTTTAGCATCTATTGTAATAAACAAGTTTTCTATAGCATCTATTGCAATAAAAACGTTGTCTATAGCATCTATTGCAATAAAAACATTGTCTATAGCATCTATTGCAATAAAGACGTTGTCTTTAGCATCTATTGCAATAAAAACATTGTCTATAGCATCTATTGCAATAAAGACGTTGTCTATCGCATCTATTGCAATAAAAACATTGTCTATAGCATCTATTGCAATAAAAACGTTGTCTTTAGCATCTATTGTAATAAACAAGTTGTCTATAGCATCTATTGCAATAAAAACGTTGTCTATAGCATCTATTGCAATAAAAACATTGTCTATAGCATCTATTGCAATAAAGACGTTGTCTTTAGCATCTATTGTAATAAACAAGTTGTCTATAGAATCTATTGCAATAAAAACATTGTCTATAGCATCTATTGCAATAAAAACATTGTCTTTAGCATCTATTGCAATAAAGACGTTGTCTATAGCATCTATTGCAATAAAAACGTTGTCTATCGCATCTATTGTAATAAAAACAGTCTTTAGCATCTATTGCAATAAAGAAGTTGTCTATAGCATCTATTGCAATAAAGACGTTGTCTAAAGCATCTATTGCAATAAAAACATTGTCTATAGCATCTATTGCAATAAAAACGTTGTCTTTAGCATCTATTGCAATAAAAACATTGTCTATAGCATCTATTGCAATAAAAACATTGTCTTTAGCATCTATTGCAATAAAAACATTGTCTATAGCATCTATTGCAATAAAGACGTTGTCTATCGCATCTATTGTAATAAAAACATTGTCTATAGCATCTATTGCAATAAAGACGTTGTCTATAGCATCTATTGTAATAAACATTGTCTTTAGCATCTATTGCAATAAAAACATTGTCTATAGCATCTATTGCAATAAAGACGTTGTCTATCGCATCTATTGTAATAAAAACATTGTCTATAGCATCTATTGCAATAAAGACGTTGTCTATAGCATCTATTGTAATAAACAAGTTGTCTATAGCATCTATTGCAATAAAAACATTGTCTATAGCATCTATTGCAATAAAGACGTTGTCTATAGCATCTATTGCAATACAGACGTTGTCTATAGCATCTGTTGCAATAAAGTTGTTGTGTATAGCATCTATTGCAATAAAGACGTTGTCTATAGCATCTATTGCAATAAAAACATTGTCTATAGAATCTATTGCAATAAAAACGTTGTCTATCGCATCTATTGTAATAAACAAGTTGTCTATAGCATCTATTGCAATAAAGAAGTTGTCTATAGCATCTATTGCAATAAAGACGTTGTCTATAGCATCTATTGCAATAAAGACGTTGTCTATCGCATCTATTGAAATAAAAAACATTGTCTATAGCATCTATTGCAATAAAGACGTTGTCTATAGCATCTATTGCAATAAAAACATTGTCTATAGCATCTATTGCAATGAAGACGTTGTCTATAGCATCTATTGCAATAAAACCATTGTCTATCGCATCTATTGAAATAAAGATGTTGTCTATCGCATCTATTGCAATAAAGAAAATTTGTATGGGTTCTATTGCAATAAACAAGTTGTCTGTCCATAAAACGTGTTACTTGTCATCATACAAGCTTCTAAAATGCCATTTAAAAATGGGATAAAAATATGTCTATTTTAGTAAATGTCCATATTGTTTATCCCCAGGCCATAAACATGGATGTGTTGACCGTACCTGCACGATTGAAATTCTGGACCCAGAAATATCCAAATAAGCCTGCATTTATCTTTGAACATCCCCTGAGGCCAAGAACAGTGATGACATTTAATGATGTGACAGCACTTGCGGGTATGTTCGCAAGTCGCCTTCAAAAGCTAGGCATAAAGAAGGGAGATGTTGTCTGCTCCACGCTACCCAACTGCCCCGAGAGAGTTGTGTGTGATTTTGGTGTGATGACAGCAGGAGCCATCACCATTCCAGGGATCACTGTGCTGTCTGACGGTAGTGATATCCTGTACAATCTACAGAAAAGCGAAAGCAAAGTCCTCGTGGTTAATCCGGATTCCGCAGTCTGGCAGGTTGTACAGCAGAAGGTTCATCTGTGTCCAAGCAATGGAGTCCAATCAGAAGTGTTACCTGATCTCAGAACAGTTATATTCATACATGCCGATAATGAATTTATTGACTCTCTCAGAAAGCAAGACGACCCGCGCCCAGTCGACATTCCAATCGAACCGTCAGACCTGGCCACAATCTTACATACATCGGGTTCAACAGGGTTTTCAAAACTGGTGTCAACAACTCACGAACGACTCTTCAGATTCAGCCAGGAGTATGTTGACATGCTTAATCTTAATTTTGAAAAGACCATATACCGAGACAGACCTCTTGGATGGTCTGGAGGATTCCCCTTCTTCTGTCTGGAAGGACCAGCAACACAGTTTCTACTTGACGAGAGGTTTCAAACACCGGGGGATAACACGGAATTCATTTGGAATCTGATCTGTCGTGAGAAGATCAATACCATGTTCGCTACTCCACCATTTGTCCTGTCACTCTTAACAAGGGGTGACCTACTTTCAGACACCAACTGGATTATGGACGTCATCCTGACAGCAGGACAATGCGTCAAGACCAACCTTGCTCCTGCAATAGGAAAGCTGTGTCGGGAACTGGGTATTGGCTATGGGTCTTCAGAAGCTGGTATCTGCTGCTCCCAGCGCTACACCGCTCCAGAACAGCTGATGGACTTCAACGTTGGGAAGGTTCGTGAAGGCTGTCAACTTCTTGTCGTCGACGACAATCTCCAACCGGTTGAAAACGGAACACATGGTCAGCTCATTATCAAATCTATCGGATGCTTCAGCGAATACTTCAAGGATCCCACAACAACACGAAAGGCTTTCTCGGATGACGGTTGGTTCATGATGGATGACATTGGGTTCAAGAATGCCGATGGCAACGTTTTTGTTCAAGGTCGAAAGTCAGATTTAATCATGAAAGGGGTAAATAAGGTTTATCCATTCTGGCTTGAGACGCAGATGTTGAAGTCATCGCTAATACACGACGTCACGGTTGTGCCCGTGCCCGACGACGTGTACGTAAACGAGGTATGTGCATGTATTATTCCCAGTCGCCCAGATGTCCTCGTCAAGGACGTCCGTACCTTCTGTGATGATCTCTTCCGACAATCTGCTTCCAGTGACGTTTCCGTTGCCCCAAAATATTTAATAATACTTGAGGCTTTTCCTTGCAATAAAACTGGCAAAGTTGATAAGAAGGCCTTAATAGAGACAGCCATAAAGGAAATAGATAACTTACGCTGAATCATGTTCATCTGCTTTCGGAGGAGTGACTTTAGTGCTAGTGCGTGTGCACTGGTATTTGTGCATGTATACATTTAAACACCATTGTTCTCTTGTAGCCGGAAGTGAATTATGTTTGTGACATGTATACATGTATCGTTTAGTATGTCATCTTCTTTTTCAGTTTGATGTGGTTTCAACAAAGAATGGTGTGTGAATATTGGTTGTTTGCGATTAATCGCATTAATCAGAGGCATGATGGACGCTTTGATTCCTACCACGTTGTTATGTAATTGGCAATATATATATTATATATGAGTTGTTCACTGGTCACGAGGGGTGCATTGGTTTGTGTACCCTCGATGTTTGTTTATGTTCCCCTCGCCCTTTGTTATCTCCCTTCCATCCATTTGCATTCGCAACAAATCGCTAATTTCCGTACATCATACGTGATTTAATATAATTCGAGATACAGAACTACTACCACGAAGTACCAAATGAGTTGCCATTGAAGGGCGAGGGGAACATAAACAAACATCGAGGGTACATCAAGCCATGGTCCCCGAGGGACCAGTGAACAACGTATTTATCTTACCGAACACCTTAATGTAAATTTTGAATTGTTTGAAGCACGGGTACAAATCTTTTTGTAGCCATAGCTAGATTTTGCTGACAAGAAAGACAGATTTAGAGTTATCTCCCTTCCAGCCATTTGCATTCGCAAAACATCAGTAATTTCCGTACATCATACGTCATTCAATGTAATTCGAGATAAATAATTACTACCACGAAGTACCAAATGAGTTGCCATTGACAGCGGGGTACATTGAAATGTTACTCGCTTGTAAGCGGGGTACATTGAAAATAATAGAAGAGCGCTCAGCCAATCAGAAAGCGACATTTATGTGTGAGGTAAGATAAATACATATATATACATAGTCCTGTGCAATGAGTTTTGTTAGGTTTAGTTGTGTCAGGCCGAGTTCATACGGTACAGATCATATTGTGTGCAACCATTGACACAATGAACACTTTTAATTGAAGCCGATTATGTACACAATGGTCATAACATGATATCAAATATTAAGAAAAGTATACATTTCAATCCATGAAGCGTTGTTTCAAAAGATTTATGTCCGCACAATATATGACAAACGCATGTACTATGACTTAAAATGCATCTGCTTTGAGTGAGTTTGGTTTTACGCCGCTTTTAGCAATATTCCAGCAATATCACGGCGGGGACACCAGAAATGGTTTTCATATGGGGGATCGAACCCGGGTCTTCGGCGTGACGAAAGAACGCTTTCACCACTGGGCTACCCCACAGCCTTATACGATGTGGGTCTCCATATGCGGGCACCGTATATATTTTGCTTCACATTTATGGTAATGAAACATAAAAATGAATATTTGAAGCTGGCGGAAGTAAATTAATACCATGTACATCAGTGAAGTTCGAAGCCAGGCACATCAAATGACAACTCAGAGTAAAAAAGAAACAGATTGTATGTATATTTGTTGATAACTGAATTTTATTTTTTTTTTTAATATTCATATTTATTCGAGCAAAATTGTACAAACTTGTATTGGATAGATATGATATTGTATTGCCTTAGAGACATATAACATATTACACAAAGCACGGGTACTATGAAAATCTTACATTCAGTCATACCTCTTGGTAAGTAAACCTTGCCGTATTTTGTTGACTTTGTAAATGTCATTTTCTTAAGTACAGTATACTTGTGAATCTGTATAGATCTTTTAAAATTGTAATAAAAAATTAAGGGCGTGGAAATTTGTATTTTTCATAACTGAATATAGTTTGTATGTGTTGAAACTTACAGGCACTTTCAAGTTCCGTGTTACAAAAGTAAAATTGTTAGCATCTGTGAGCGTATCTTACAGATCTGTCAGTCATCTGACCACGTAAGACAACAGCCTTACCACAAAGACCAGAGTGCCGTTGTACAAAGCGATCTTAGCCCTAAGGTGACCGTAACCCCCATACTTTAACACTGACTGAAGGTAGCCTTAGCGCTAAGCTTGTTTCACGAAGCAAGCTTTACCCTGGGCCCCGTTTCACAAAGCTCTCGTAAGCCTAAGATCTCGTAACTTTTCTCGTAGCATTCGTACTTCCTATGTTACAGTATAGGAGGTACGAATGTTACGAGAAAGTTACAAGATCTTAGGCTTACGAGAGCTTTGTGAAACGGGTCCCTGGGCTCTTAGATATCCTCTTACAGCGTGCATTCTAATATTTAATAGTGAGTGAGTGAGTGAGTATAGTTTTACGCCTCTTTTAGCAATATTCCAGCAATATTGCGGCGATGGACGTATCTATGTGGGAAATTTAACCCGGGTCTTCGGCGTGACGAGCGAGCGCCTTAACAACTTGGCTACCCCACAGCCCCTCTAATAGAAATACTGAGATGTACCAGATCATGTTTAGAGAACACTATATTTAGTTAATTTTAAAATTATTTACATTAATAATCTTTTTATGATCAATACGTTTGTAAAGACCTAGGGACTTAAGTTCAACCTTTTATAACATTAAACATTGGAGAAACTATAGGATCATGATTACAGTTACATTTGCCTTTTAGCACTGCGGCTTTAAGCTGAAACAGTCATGGGTTGGCTAACCACTGATCGAACATCGCGCCTAATTAACATGTAAATACATTGGTATCAGGGGGCGCCTGGCTTCAACATTCCCGGAGGTTTAGGAGGTGGTGGCGGCGGTGGTGGAGGAGGTGAACTGGATGTGTTTCCTGGCTTTTGGTCTTCTTTGTCCTCGTTTGGCTGAAAGAAGAATAAAAGTGTTTCACGACATCCATCGAATATAAAACATCAATGCAAGATAAAACCAGTCTCGATTATGAATTTTATAATGAATGCATTCTTGCATAAAACAAAATAGCTCTGAAAAATAATGGATTACTTAAGCACAGTGATGACACCCGGTGTTCACGAACAGACTAAGCATGACCTACGTAAGTGTTCATAGTACATACCATATCTCAGAATTATTAAACGTAACTTAATAGTGCACTTGTATAATGCACGTACATATAAAAGTATTGTGTGTAGATCTTGTATAATTCAAATATTGTAAATATGTAGGCAGACAAGAATTGTTACCTGAAGAGGAGTTTGAGAGTTGGTAACTCTGTTGCCTCTGTGCTTCCGAATGCAGATGGCACCAACGATGACAATGATTAATACGACAACTCCACCTAAATAGATATCGCAATGTTAGTCAATGTTTTATATGGACATGGGTACCAACGAGACTAGAGGTCGCAAGTAGTACCCCATGCTTCCCTTGATCATTCAACAAATATAAAATATATGTTACATACAAAATATCATGAGAGATAAACAGAGAAAAGCGTGCGATGAATCTAACAAGCATTCAGTTGACCAACTTGTGTCATGCCCTGTACAACGGCATGAGCCAAGGACAACAACTTGGAGCACGCAACAGTCCATGCAGTTCAGTGGGCCAACTTGTGTCATGCCCTGTACAACGGCATGAGCCAAGGACAACAACTTGGAGCACGCAACAGCCCATGCAGTTCAGTGGACCAACTTGTGTCATGCCCTGTACATGCCCAAGGACAACAACGGCATGAGCCATGCAGTTCAGTGGGGTTCAACAACTTGGGACAACGCAACAGTCAACAGTCCATGCAGTTCAGTGGGCCAACTTGTGTCATGCCCTGTACCACGGCATGAGCCAAGGACAACAACTTGGAGCACGCAACAGCCCATGCAGTTCAGTGGGCCAACTTGTGTCATGCCCTGTACAACGGCATGAGCCAAGGACAACAACTTGGAGCGCGCAACAGCCCATGCAGTTCAGTGGACCAACTTGTGTCATGCCCTGTACCAACGGCATGAGCCAAGGACAACAACTTGGAGCACGCAACAGCCCATGCAGTTCAGTGGGCCAACTTGTGTCATGCCCTGTACAACGGCATGAGCCAAGGACAACAACTTGGAGCACGCAACAGTCCATGCAGTTCAGTGGGCCAACTTGTGTCATGCCCTGTACCACGGCATGAGCCAAGGACAACAACTTGGAGCACGCAACAGCCCATGCAGTTCAGTGGGCCAACTTGTGTCATGCCCTGTACAACGGCATGAGCCATGGACAACAACTTGTACAACAGGCATTCAGTGGGCCAACTTGTGTCATGCCCTGTACAACGGAATGAGCCAAGGACAACACTTGGAGCACGCAACAGCCCATGCAGTTCAGTGGGCCACACGTTGATTTGTAATTTGAAAGGCATATTTTGGATGTTCCTTCTTTCTTAAACGTCTCAGGATATCTCAGGATATCGTGCTACAATTACCAACTGTTGAACGTCATATGAGGCCATTGGAATGCTTCATGGTAGAATGTCGACACGTCAGGTTACCAACCACGTCCATTGCCACAGAAACCCCATTAAGGATGATTTGTTTGCGTGGCATTCTAGAAGTTGGTGGTATAGAGATGACATGACTTCATGGATGAGCAACTTCTTTATTTTGACAATAATAAACGGTAAAAGAATCTATACCGAAACGGCGCCATTGTCAAAATAAAGAAGTTGCTCCTCCATAAAGTCTTGTCTTCCCCGCTAAGGACCTCAACGGTGGAAGACGCCAGCAGAGCACCGGTGGCTCCATCTACCCATCATGAACCAGACCGCTATGATCACGACCTGGACAATTTCACGCAACCGGAGAATCCACCTAAAGTTCATAAAGCCTTCTACGTCACAGTCTTTGACCACGACGCCTTGCCATAGGGCCTATTCTGACACAATGACGTCATGGACATTAGGCAGTTACAGCCTATTGTCGTGCCTTAATGACGAGTTTAATAAATGTTTCAGACATTTAGTGTCTTGACATTTCTGGTCAGTTACCTCGATATTTACATGTTCAGTTTCTTTTTTTTTGACTGTTACACATCTTCGCTCTCTCCTCGTGTATTGGTCCTGACAGTCATACACACAGTGTATGCTATACACTGCAACGTAGATAATTATTTCACTTATTTCCTCACTATATGTGAACTGTTTTAATCTGAAAGCGCCAGTTATTCCCCTTACCACTCATTTACCATGAGGGGCGGTGGGGTAGCCTAGTGGTTAAAGCGTTCGCTCGTCACGCCGAAGACCCGGGTTCGATTCCCCATATGGGTACAATGTGTGAAGCCCATTTCTGGTGTCCCCCTCCGTGATATTGCTGGAATATTGCTAAAAGCGGCGTATAACCATACTCACTCACTCATTTATCATGAGGAATAATTTATCCCACATCCACACCATACCGACCCGTTAGCCCTACCTCCAGCTCCTGCTACCACTCCTATAGGCATCCCTCCATCTTCAGGCCCTTGTCGGCTTTCATCCTTGAACGCAGTTTTCACCGCCTCATCTACAGCTGGACATAACATCGTCTCGGTCTGACCATTAGAACCTGCAGGGTGAGGGAAAGGTCTGATAGAGGCATTTACACTACCACATATAATGTCAGGAAAACGGTATGACAAGCCCCAAGTGAGGTCTGGCGACATATCGGAGGTGAGATGAGGTGAGGTGAAATTGGGTTTAACGTCGTGCTTGAGAATATTTCGCTCATATGACGACGTGCATGCGTGTGTATGTGTATGTGAGGCTGCTTGTACTAGCCCAGACTTAAGCTGGTTTTATAGTGCTAGCTCACTGAGATACCATGCCACAGCTAAGCATGAATACCCCACTCAGACACATTATACTGACTCCGAGACGACCAGTCCTTGTTGTACCCATTAATGCCGAGCGCCAGGCAGGGACCAACAAGTACCATATTTTAACGTCTTTTGGTATGACGCGGTCGGGGATCGAACCCGCGACCTTCCGCTCTCCGGGCGGACGCTCTAACCACTACACCGAAATATCGGAGCATTGGATGTTAATGGTGTTGGATCGTGCCGACTGTGTGTATCCCTAAGGTAAGGATCGGTTTTCATGATGCTGACTACCCGTTTGTCAAACGACTGAAACGAGACAAACTATTTACAGCCTGACGTCATAACGTCAACAGTTTGCTGCTGACTGGCTTAAACATCACTGTGGACAATGAAGTTGTAAACAAACTGAAGTTTAATATCAGGCATTACCAATTCATGAGATTGAGAATGAGTCAATATTTTGTCATCTTAAGTTATATATTTGATTATATCTTTTCACATAGTTGTTTTCAACCCATACTTACGAATGGGGAGTGAGCGAGTTAAGTTCTACGCTGCACTCAGCAATATTCAGCTATCTGGGAACCGGTGACATTAGTCAACCAAGCCAGTGAGCCTGATCACTCGATCCCGTTAGGCGCCTCTTACGACAAGCATGGGTTGCTGAAGATCAATTCTAACCCAAACTGTTACTGTGACCTTCACGGGTCTACTTATTTGAGTATATTTTTACGATGTAGTTGTTTTCACCCCATACTTACGTATGGCATCACAGGTGTCCTTGAGAGAGGCTAAGACAATGGTCTTATCGTATGCGACATTTCGGAAATCCTGCACTATCAGATCTGCATTATACAACCCAGGACTGGGTTCCGTGACTTCCGTTATATACACGTGGACATTTGAAGTCGTGTCGCCGGATCGTTTTTTCCTTCGACTGGCACTTTTAGCGTTCGCAGCCTGGGTAGGAAATCTACCATACGTTTGTATGAGGTCCACCAGTCTTGCCTTCACTTCTTCCAACCTTGATACGATGTATGTGATCAGAAGTCTAACGGGAGCTGTAACATCCACACATTCATGTCCTTTCCTTTCAAAGTTCGGAACACAGATTTCTCCAGTTGCTTCACAGGGTGAATCAGCACAGGAAGATTTCAGATATTCACATCTGACTCCAGTCCTTTCCGTATGGCATTCACATATGTAGGTTAGATGTTTATCAACACACTTCCCGTCACCGTAACACAAAGCATTTTGACAGTCATCTATAGAGCTGTCACAGAACTCTCCAGTCCAACCAGCGTCACATATACACATGTACTTCTTTGTGTCAGAATCATGAACAACACACGCGGCATCGTTCTTACATTTATGATCATAGCATGGGGTCTTCTCGTTTTGATTGATTTCACAATATTTACCTGCAAACCCACTGGCACATTTGCACGAATAACTATCCAATGCATCAATACACGTGGCGCCGTTTTGACACGGGTTTGTAGAATTGTAACAGTCGTCGAAATCCTTGCAGTTGTATCCATCCCCAACAAAACCATAATTACACTTACAATATTCATACGTTGCGTTGATGATAACACATTTGGCATCCACATCACAGTCTTGGTCATTCCTCTTACATTTTAGGGACTTTGTGATGAAAATAGTAATAGTCCGAGATGTCGTCTGCTGGGTTTTAGTATTTCGCGCCTGAACTGTGACCTTGACCGAAGGGGCAGTAATTCCAACGAGAGTACCTTGTAATACCAGATATGAGTTGTTTTTGACCTGAAACAACTGATTCACATCTTCAAGAATCTCAAACACAACATTTTCCCCGACTGTTCTGTTAAGGTTGTACAGAGCTCCTATCACTGTCCCCTCGTCCGCCTCTTCCTGGACCCGCTTGTTGTCGATGGTGATGGCGGGCAGTTTGAGTGCATCTAAGTCAATGTCTGTGATGGGGAATTTTAGCTGTTGTTCCAATGCCAAGCTTGGTTGTCCATTGTCCACCACCTTGATGGTCAGAACCAACTCCGGAGTCGCCTGGTCTATCAGTTTCCCCATCGGTATAGCCTTGATCAAGGTGAGTCTGTTCTTCTCCTTCACCTATATTAACATGTAGGGTTCTATTGGTAACATCATTGACATTCACTGAACACCTTTCAACAACTTCGTTTCTTTTGTTTACGCGGCATTTAACAGTATTTAAGCCACATGTAGGCGGTCTTTAAAAATGTTGGCGCCTTAACAAGACAGTCTAGTGATTGACATCATGAGCATCTAGACATGTTGGGGACGATGACATGAAAGGAGCCTGACCACCCGATACCATTAGTCAGAAGTTGCTGAAGATCCTCGTCTTGATGTGGCTCAACAACTTGAGTCAAGGCAAGATACAATCTTTCTAGTGTTTAACAGTACTGGATAATATCATACTAGGAAACTGTATAAAAGAGTTGTTGTAGCAAGGATAAATATATATTTAAAATAGATATCATTAAATTATTTTGAAATTTTCATTATTAAAGCAAAATCATCTTGGTCATTGTTGTGACAGTGTACCTTGCTCCACAGATAGTGCTGCAGTTTCATGCTAAACACATAAACGTCATTTTCTGACATATTCTGAAGTACATACAAACAGCGATATCATACAACTCGTCTGACCTGCACGATGTCGGAGTTCGCCCCCCTCACAGTGAACGTGTGCGACTGTTGGACGTCGTCGTCCACAGCGGACAGTTGACCTATGATGTAGCCTGGCCGTCCCATGGCTGGCAACAACATAGGGCCATCCAGCTTGATCTCTGTCGGGGGCTCGTTCACGTCTGACACAACTATAGTCAATTCCTACAAAACAAAATGACTTTTAGTCTCCGGGTCACAAAACAAACTGTGGCTTTAAGCCTCCCGGTCACAAAACAAACTGTTACTTTTAGCCTCCCGGTCACAAAACAAACTGACTTTTAGCCTCCCGGTCACAAAACAAACTGTTACTTTAGCCTCCCGGTCACAAAACAAACTGTTACTTTAGCCTCCCGGTCACAAAACAAACTGACTTTTAGCCTCTTGGTCACAAAACAAACTGTTACTTTTAGCCTCCCGGTCACAAAACAAACTGACTTTTAGCCTCCCGGTCACAAAACAAACTGTGGCTTTTAGCCTCCCGGTCACAAAACAAACGGTGACTTTTAGCCTCCCGGTCACAAAACAAACGGTTCCACACATGGGTACAATGTGTGAAGCCCATTTCATGTGTCCTCCGCCGTGATATTGCTGGAATATTGCTAAAAGCTGCGTAAAAACATACTCACTCAGTGCAAAATTACAGGTTCAGATAAAATAGACAAAAACAAAAACGTTCGCTCGCCTTTTTCACTTCAAATGGTCCGTCTATACAGGATATGGCGACGGATACAGAGGGCGTGGCTTCATGGTCCAGTTCATCATTGAGAACTAAGGTCATGGTGTCGTTGATGCTGGTCTGTATGATGAAGGAGGCGGCTTTGTTGGTGACGTAACATGAATACGATTGGTCAGTTTCCTCATCCTCAACGTCGATAGTCGTAACTACCAGTCCTACTTTCGAGTCCTCGGGAATGGCCGAGATTGGCTGAGTGACGATGTCTGTAGGTGCTTCGTTTACATCTATTATTGTTATATTAAAGTCGACCTGCAATTTAAATGAGGGAACATGTAGATGTCAGTGTGTTATTAATGTTGGCACATGGTATGTGCATAATTTAGGAAATGAGCAAAACGTTTGAAAAGGTTACGTAAACGTGTGACAGATCACAACACCCACAAAATCCAGTATTTGAAATGCTCAGGTCATGTACATTTTCAGAAACGACATAACCATTTTCATCATCATAAGAAATCCCAACTATGATTATGACTATGTCATAGCATGTGTATATAGACCACTAATAAATAGTGATGAATGAGTCGTGCAAAAAGTATTCGGACACTTGACGTAATTTCCATAGACTTACATGTTAATTTAGTGTAGCATAAATAATTTTCATGAATTTAATTTTCGTAAGATCCAAGTCAAACTTTGCACATCTGTGAGGAATCATCTTACCTACAATCACATTATTTCTGTTTAATTTTCCGTTGCTTATTTATCGAATGGCGACAAGTTAATCGACATGTGTACAGTGCAGTGAACTCCTCTAACATGGCGGCCTATGGGATTGTGCATTGTGGAACCATACGTAAATTGATAAATGTGATGTCATTAGTTAAATAGTGGTCGGAAAATTGAACTTAAATTATGTGCGCAGAGCAGAGATGATTTCAAATTAGCCTGTCAAATTTTACAAAGATCTATCCTAAACTCACTTCATGAAAATCATTTATGCTACACTGAAATATCATGTAAGTCTATGGAAATTACGTCAAGTGTCCGAATACTTTTTGCACGGGTGTAAGCGTTTCCTGCGCCTGTCACAAACACACGCAAAGACAAGTCACATCGTCCACAACTGTAGAATTTGATTTTGAAAGACGGCCCAAAAGGATCCTTATCCTAACGTACCTGTACCAACTTTACATATCTTAATGACCGCCTCCGTGGTGTAGTGGTTAAGAGAGTCTGCCCGGAGAGAGGAAGGTCGCGGGTTCGATCCCGGGCCGCGTCAAACCAAAAGACGTTAAAATATGGTACTTGTTGTTCCCTGCCTGGTGTTCGGCATTAATGGATACAACAAGGACTGGTCACCTCGGAGTTAGTGAAACGTGTCTAAGTGGGGTATTCATGTTTAACTGACCCGTGAAGGTCCGGGTTAGAATGAATCTTCAGTAACCCATGCTTGTCGTAAGAGGCGACTAAAGGGATCGGGTGGTCAGGCTCGCTGGCTTGGTAAATGACACATATCATCAGTTCCCAATTGCGCAGATCGATGCTTATGCTGTTGATCACTGGATTGTCTGGTCCAGACTCGATTATTTACAGCCCGCAGCCATATAGCTTGAATATTGCTGAGTGCGGCGTAAAACTAAACTCACTCACTCGCTTATATCTGGGCTAGTACAAGCAGCCACACATACACACGCATGCAAGTTGTCATATGAGAGAAATATTCTTAAGTGCGACGCTAAACCCCATTTCACCTCACCTTATCTAAATATTCGACACCTGTAATCAGTCCCAGTGACATTTGCATGATGGTAGCCGTTCGACTGTGTGATTTTGACCCTTAGTGTGCTAAAGTAACTTGCTGGGTAGTCAGGTTATGAGAAATGGCTATTGTAGTGCTACAAACTGCAGCATCTGCACCACTCCTTTCATATCCTGGTTAGGTTTTATTCCATAATTTATCACTTCTCATGAGTAAAGGGGCGGTGGGGTAGCCTAATGGTTAAAGCCGTCCGCTTATCACGCTGAATACCGGGTTCGCTTCCCCTCATAGGTACAATGTGTAAAGCCCATTTGTGGTGTCCCCCGCCGTGATATTGCTGGAATATTGCTAAAAGTGGCGTAAAACCATACTCACTCACTCACTCTCCTGAGTAAAATATATGCATACATTAATTTGAAAAGATTGCAAAAGAATGATAGCTTAGACCATAAAATGTCAGGCCTATTGATACAAAATTCGTCAGTGCACCATTGCAAATATATGGTATTCTGCTTACCTGAACACTCAAGTGAGGGCTCCCACTGTCGGTGGAGGTGATCCTCAACATGTGAAAGGCGGAGTCCTCGAAGTCCAGGGGGACATGGCCAGTCTTCAGTGTATCCCCATCAATGGCAAAATGACCTTAAAGATATATGTGTGGCATGAGATTACCATCTTACATACAGTCATGATTTCATTTGAGATCGATGAATTGCTCAATAACACAAAATCTGATAATTGCAACAAACCATATTTTGCGCAGTCACGTTAAATCGACAGACCAACTCTGATGAACTGTCTAATAATTTTGGACACCCGAATAAAAAAGTTGTTTAACATTATTTTGGTGTCACTTTTCGCTATTTTTACGAGGGGGAGGGGGGGCACTTGCTGGGTACACGAGTTGTACGGGTGAAATGGTTACCTGGCTGGTTACCTAGCTGTTCTACCAGCAGGTTGGTCTGTCGATTTCATGTGACTGTGCAAAATTTGGTTTTGTTCCAATTATTAGATTTTGTGTTAGTCGGCAATTCATCGGAAATCAAACGGGCTGTAGTAGTCCTTCGTATTATTTTCAAGTAACACAGGCCTTTGACTTATAATTTTGGAATATGAGTAGAAAGAGTACCTTTTGCTGATCACGACACTGATCAGGACGCCACTTGGCACTACTTCCCAGCAGATGTCATTTTGAAGTATTAGTCTTACAAATGTGATATGATAGTACTTTCATCATCTTTCCTGACGATTGGCATTAAGGGTGAGTGAGTTTGGTTTTACGCTGCTTTTATTTTATATATATTCCAGCAATATCAAGCACAATTTGTTGCTGTTAAACATGGCTCTATGTTATTGTCTGGCTATATCCGGGAGGCTAAAAGTCACAGTTTGTTTTGTGACCAGGAGGCTAAAAGTCACTGTTTGTTTCGTGACCGGGAGGCTAAAAGTCATAGTTTGTTTTGTGACCAGGAGGCTAAAAGTCACTGTTTGTTTCGTGACCGGGAAGCTAAAAGTCATAGTTTGTTTTGTGACCGGAGGCTAAAAGTCACTGTTTGTTTTGTGACCAGGAAGCTAAAAGTCACTGTTTGTTTTGTGACCAAGAGGCTAAAAGTCACTGTTTGTTTTGTAACCAGGAGGCTAAAAGTTACTGTTTGTTTTGTGACCTGGAGGCTAAAAGTCACTGTCTGTTTTGTGACCAGGAGGCTAAAAGTCATAGTTTGTTTTGTGACCGGGAGGAATTATGCATTTCAATGTGGTATCAATGTAAACTGCAGCATGGTATCCCAATTGGCCAGCACTATGAAAAAACAGAATATCTCTGGACTATTACTATGACTACTGTTGTGTGGCATTAGTCAGCATTTAACCTTGTATTATCCTTGAATTATCCACATGTGAACTACGTTTATAACGATCACGGTTATAACGAAATGGCGGGTATGGAACGGATTTTTTAATTCTTTGTCTTTTTCAGTCAAAACGGGTAAAGCGAACAACAGTTAAAGTGAGTGAATGAGTTTAGTTTTACGCACGCACAGCAATATTCCAACTATATGGCGGTGGGCTGTAAATAATCGAGTCTGGACCAAACAATCAAGTGATCAACAGCATGAGCATCGATCTGCGCAATTGGGAACCGATGACATGTGTCAACCAAGTCAGGGAGCCTGACCTCCCGATCCCGTTAGTCGTCTCTTACGACAAGCATGGGTTACTGAAGGTTCATTCTAACCCGGACCTTCAGGGGTCACAACAGTTAGAACGACCTAAAACTTGTGATCCCTTTGAGTTCGATATGACTGTTGTTTTCCGTCCATAACATTTCTCCCTCACAGCCCATCTTTGCTCATCACTTGCTTGAGAGAATTGGTGGGGTAGCCCAGTGGTTAAGGCGTTCGCTTGTCACACCGAAGGCCCGGGTTCGATTCCCCACATGGGTACAATGTGTGAAGTTATTATAAGATCACTAAATATGGTAAAAGTGTATGCACAAAGCTGATTTAGAGGCTTTTAGGAAGCATTGTTCTGTACATTTAGGGGCGGTGGGGTAGCCTAGTGGTTAAAGCGTTCACTCGTCACGCCGAAGACCCGGGTTCGAATCCCCACATGGGCACAATGTGTGAAGCCCATTTGTGGTGTCCCCCGCCGTGATATTGCTGGAATATTGCTAAAAGCGGCGTAAAACCATACTCACTCACTCTGTACATTTACATGAACAAGTCATTCTTTCTATCATTATTTGGGCCGATGGGGTAGCCTAGTGGTTAAAGCGTTCGCTCGTCACGCCGAATACCCGGGTTCGATTATCCACATGGGGACAACGCGTGAAGCCATTTCTGGTGTCCCCCTCCGTGATATTGCTGGAATATTGCTAAAAGCGGCGTCAAACTAAACTCACTCACCCGCTTTCTTGATAACAAATTGCTTAATAACTTTGTCAGTATCTACACCCAAACGTCGCATTTGTTGTAATAAAGAAGTTAAGTATACAAAGAACTATCTCCCTCAATTAAAGGCCCGTACCTGTAGCTAGGTCCTCGTCACTGAGGGAGTATGTGAATGTTTGACTGTAGTCCTCGTCCTCGGTCCTTAAAGTTCCCACCGCTGTCCTCGGACTGGCGTTCTCCTCCACGCTGTTGGCACTCAGGCTAACGGTCCTCGGGGCCTCGTTCACGTCCCCTATCTAACACAGCAAGTGTGCAGAGTCTATATACTGTACTACAGATTAATGAAACTTGTCTTTTTTACCGCTAATTGACAAATACCAGTTTCATCTAGTTTGGACCAGACATGCCAGTATGTGTATATATAGAAATCTAGACTTGCTTCCTTAAAGGCATTGCAGGAATGGCTGGGCGTGATATAAATGCACAAAATGATTATGTTCATAATCTGAAAGGAGCACTGTTAGAAAGGTGGGAAACTAACATGTTTCGTTCAGTTTTGAATTCACATATTTTCCCATACTTTTATTCATACAACCATTAAACTAAATGCCGTCTCCTATATATTTGCTTGAATATATGTATTGTCTGTATTAACAAGTTGTATGAATATTGTATTATTTGCTTTTCGTAATAAAAACGAAACAAAACTTAAATCTTAAAAAAAATATTTTTTAAATTACAAAATATTTCTTTCCATACGGTTATCGTTTCACTCTTTATAGGTTCATTATCAGCAAATCACCATACATGTCCAAGGGTTGCTTGATTGCACATGCCCTTGTTTCAAGCATAGTCAACGTGACATTTAGAAGAACACATACCTGACATGTTCATTTTTTGGCTAATTTATTTTTCAAAAAGTGGTGTTCGATCGCTTTAGTTTTTGATTGACTTTTAGTTCCTGCTGCATATCTGTGTATAATACCTTCACACTGAACGTCGTGGTCGTGGACAGTCCTTCGGGGTCACTGGCCTTGATTGTCAGAGAAACTAGAGTTGTCTCCTCATAGTTGAACACGGTGTTAACCACCAGAGTACTGTCCCCTTGGATGCTGAAGTCCCCAGTTGGATCAATTATCTCAAATTTTACCTGTAGAACACAGTAACAGCTATATGCTAAAGGAGTACACAAACTGCATCCTGCAGAAAAAAATGTATCTGGTGAATATATTAAAAGTAAAAGTATTCAAAAGGCATAATGTGCAGATGCAAAGGTGAAAGCAGTTTATCACATAATATTTAATACAATTAATACCAGTTTACGTATATATGTCCAGGAGAAGAGTGACGTTCAGTCAAATATCAGTAAAGACGTGTGGAAAATATATAACTTTATTTCGTTTCGATGCACGGTAAGTTGTAAATTAAGATGGTTTCAATTTCCCTCAATTCATACACAGGCAAGTTGTAGCGCAAATAGGATTGCGCATCAAAGAGAAAATGACCAGTCTTCCCATATGCTTATTTGCGCTACAATTTGCATGTGATTCATAGAATACTAACAACAAACAGCTTTTATCTACAAACTGCAAGATTCTCCTTTGTGTACATTTTGTAATGGTACAAATGAAACTATTAAACATCTTTTATTGGCTGTGTACATGTTAAAAGCTTGTGGCATCACTTGTTGGAATGGATCAAACATGAAACTGGAATCAGTTTAGAACCAAATGTAACACACATCATACTTGGTTACAAAGAATAAAGTACTAAACTTGATTTTTATTGTAACCAAACATTACATACATACATGCAAATGCCAGAAAAAAGCCGCACATAAATGGCATTAAATTAGTTTTACAAGACTTCTGTGACATCAGTAAGCAGCTTCTCTACACAGATTCATCTCCTGGTCTTCATGCCACAACCTTTTTACATAATTCATTTTTTTCATACTCTGCCATCTTAAAATGCATGCCATAAAAATGAAAATGTCTGGATCTAGAAGATACGCTATGTTGAAAATGTATGTTGTACATGTTGTGATACCTACAAAAAAGAAATAAAGTGATAAAAAACAAACAAACATAAAACGACCGCGTCAGAGATTAACCAGTCTCGATTGTCCTTCATATTCAAAATGCAAAATAGAGGCAAAATTTATAGGAATTGATCAACGAATTAGTGATGACACGAGATTTCACAAAAGGGTAAGCATAAAATTAGCCTACCTACCTGTAGCACCAGCCACTCACAATATTCGCAGAAAATGTGTTGCTTTCTCAAGCACCTGTAGGTCTATCTGCCATACCTGGCGATGGGGTAGCCCAGTGGTTAAAGCGTTCTCGCGTCACGTCGAAGGCTCGAGTTCGATTCCCCACATAGGTACATTGTGTGAAGCCCATTTCTGGTGTCCCCTGTCGTGATATTGCTGGAATATTGCTAAAAAGCGGCGTAAAACTCACTCACTCACTATCAGTCATACTGTTACCTTATCACTGTCTGGATCAGTGGCCCAGATTTCAGCCGCCACTTTTCCCTTCTCTTCATTTTCAGGAAGCACCATCTTTGACAGGGTTATGTTGTAGGGAGCATCGTTGACGTTTGTAACGTTGATGGTGAAGCTGGAACTGACCTTAAGGAAACTCCCATCTGTCCCTTCATCTTGACATATTACCTGGGGACAAATAAGAGCTCCGCTGTAGCATCACTCTCCGTCCACGCTGACAGAGCTATTTATATCAACTAGGCTTACACACACCTTATAGCATTTTGGCTATGTTTGGGATGTAGCTGCTTCTGAGAATGGGATTCAGTGGCTACTCAGGAAAAAATTAAAGCAGCACACACAAAGGAATTATTTAAGCACCCCTGTATTTTTTCTGATCCGTATGATCCCCTGACTCACAAAAAACGACAAAATAATTGGAATCCATGTTGATTTTATGATGATAATTGCTCATTTACAAAAACACTGATTTTCATACAAAACCATGTCTGTACAAGTATGGCCCTGGAATGTTCATGTTGAATTTATTGGTGAAAGTGAACATTCAAAATGTCATTTTGCGTGTCTTACACGATTCAAGGTCAATACCAAGTGAAAATTCCATGTGACTGTATGACAGCCAGCACTCTCCTTCCCATACCCCCTGTCAGCCTCCTGATACTCTGAAGGGGCAGTGTAAAGGAGCTTCCAATTGGATCAGGTTCTGTACAGGAGGATCCCTTTGTTGCACACCACGACCAATCATGTCCCAGATATACTCCAAAAGGTTAAAATCGGGGCTCATTCAATCGTGAGATATGTCACACTCACTGACGCATACAGCACGCACAAACTTTGTTCTCGACAAGATGTATGCTTCAGTACCTTTGAGCAGATCAAATCAGGAATTTTTATCAATTAGTAGTAGTAGTAGTAGTACTACCTGCACAACATAGTTTCTGACATCTTCATAATCCAGCTGGTCCCTGAATACGACCAGTTTCAGGCCATCCTCAACCTGTTCAAAATATTGGTATATATATGAAGAAAACATTACATCTAGTGTATTTCAAATTCTTCATTTTATATGTTTTCGTTTTTGCTGAGGTGATTCGCTTTAAGAAACAAATTCAATTGATATAGAAATGTTTTGTTGTTTTATTGTGGTTTCATTGACATGATAACACCCTTTAAATGTTTCAGGAACAACATATCCATGCAAGCGTTTACGCAGCTCTCTTGGTAGCATACATTTAACGGTACATGTTTGCTTTCTTACTAACATAGTATGATACGTACTTGCTCTCTTTGTATCATACCTTAAATGGTACATCTTGTATGTTAACCACTTCACACTTGTGTTTCTGACCCTCGTCCTGGTCAGTTACATTGAACACGCCAACCACACTTCCCACTGGACTCTGCTCGGCAATCTGAGATGGATTATATACAGTTAAATATAACCATGAACAGCACACATATTGAATACACTCGGCAAATTACATGTATGTTTTATTTTCCGATAATTCTAACTTTGGATAATGAGTATATTCGTTGATTTCGTGACAGCTGAATGAGTCATATCAACGCCCCAAACATCCTATTGGGCTGCTGTTTTATCTTGGTGAACAGTCAAATGAGAGTCCAAATTTGATTCTCAACTCCCTCAGGAGTATACAAACCCATGTTTTTGTTGCGATTAATGATATCCAGTCACTTTGCCATCTGATCACAACACCCATTAGCAAGGCAGAAGTTATTGCTAAAGGACATACCAAATGGTGTATATTAAATGTCAAACCGTGGAGCAGGACTGAAGACCTAACAATCTTGAGTCAAACCTGTCCAAGGATGTACCTGCCACAAACGTTTGCTTACTCTACAGCTTATTGTGATGTGTACTCACAGGCCAATGTGTCTAAACAGACTCTGACCAAGTAAAAATATTTCTATACTTGCCGGCCTGTGAAGGTCCGGTTAGAATTGATCTTCAGTAACCCATGCTTGTAAGAGGCGACTAACAGGATCGGGTGGTCAGGCTCGCTGACTTGGTTGACCCATGTCATCAGTTCCCAATTCCGCAGATCGATGCTCATGCTGTTGATCACTGGATTGTCTGGTCCAAATTCGATTATTTACAGACCGCCGCCATTTAGCTTGAATATTGCTGAGTGCGGAGTAAAACTAAACTCACTCACTCACTCTACACTTGCCTCATTGTTGTCCAACTGGACAGCAGACGGAGCATCGTTGCGGTCCTGCAACAGCACCCGGACAGTGCCCGTACAGGACAGTGGAGGTGAGCCGGAATCCACCGTCTCCACCAGCAGGGAGAAGATGGAGGAGGTCTCGTAGTCTAGGAACTCACTGGCCAGCCCCACAACGAGTGTACGCTCTTTAATGTCAAATAGGCTGGATAAACGAGGCTCCGTCGCACTTGACTCGACACTAGATGAAATATACAATAAGGAGTCTAAATCTACTTGTCCTTACCAGAACAAAAATGTTTTCATTCACATTTAGAGGGATGAGTCGCGTGCTTCACTGAGAATAGAACAGTTTACTTATTTCTACATGTTACGTGTGTTATAAATGTCTGCATTAGCCCAATCAGAGGAAAACCTATCTCCAGTCAACCATTTCAGAGGAAAACCTATCTCCTATCAACCCCTTTCAGAGGAAAACCTATTTCCCATCAACTCCTTTCAGAAGAAACTTATCCATAGCAACTGCTTTCAGATGAAAACCTATCCCAGCAATCCCTTTCAGAGGAGAACTTACCCCATAGCAACACCTTTCAGAGTGTAGATGTATGTCTGGTTTTTCTCCTGGTCGACAGTGTTGAGGTCCCCGATAGGTGTACCTTGGGGTGAGTTCTCTGGCACTGAATCACTGTAGATACCCACGTGGGTCGGTGCCTCATTCACGTCCTTTACCGTTATCTGATGAAGGAGAGGTTGGTTGTGACGCATTCATGGAATTGTGTACCATCACACAATGTAAGATGGTAAGGGATGTGATAAATAAAGCATATATAACATAATATCAAAGCCATATAACCTGGCAAAATGTCTTTTGTAGTAGATGGTTGGTTTGTTGTTTAACACCACACTCAGCAATATTCCAGCTATATGACGGCGGTCTGTAAATAATCGAGTGTGAACCAGACAATCAAGTGATCAAAAGCATGAGTATCGATCTAAACATTTGGGATACGATGACATGTGTCAACCAAGTGAGCGAGCCTTACCTCCCGTTCCCAGTCTTACGACAAGCATGGGCTACTGAAGATCAATTCTAACCCGGATCTTCAGGGGTCCGGTAGTAAGTAGAGCATACATAACATCATAAGACATAGTCATGTGTCCTAGCAAAATGTCTTTTGCAGTGAGTGAGTGAGTGAGTGAGGAGTGAGTGAGTGAGTGAGTGAGTGAGTGAGTGAGTGAGTGAGTGAGTGAGTGAGTGAGTGAGTGAGTGAGTGAGTGAGTGAGTGAGTGAGTGAGTGAGTGAGTGAGTGAGTGAGTGAGTGAGTGAGTGAGTGAGTGAGTGAGTGAGTGAGTGAGTGAGTGAGTGAGTGAGTGAGTGAGTGAGTGAGTGAGTGAGTGAGTGAGTGAGTGAGTGAGTGAGTGAGTGAGTGAGTGAGTGAGTGAGTGAGTGAGTGAGTGAGTGAGTGAGTGAGTGAGTGAGTGAGTGAGTGAGTGAGTGAGTGAGTGAGTGAGTGTAGAATAATCAATTTTATCTACCTTTAAGGCTTAAAGCATTGAACCTGGAGAAATATGGTATAGACCGAATCGAATATTTAAACTGATATCATCGTCAACCGTACATGTATATGAGATAAGATATTTACCGTGAATGTTTCCTCTGTCACAACATCTTGACCTTTCCCGTCCTTTCCTGTGACCTTGACAGCAATTTTGACCTCCATGGTGGCTTCGTAATTGAGGGGAGAATTTAAGACCAAAGCGTCTCCGTTAATACTCCACGGGTATCCGCCTCCTTTCACTGCAGACACGTCGGTGTAGACAAATGTCTGCAGGTAAAAGATCGCAAACTTCTTGAAGGAAAGCTCATTTAACTATGTATATAACCATAAATACTTATTGGCGTTTTTACACATCTATAAATTACACAATCGATGTATTTCAGAATGCACGCGCTCTATAGCAATAATAAGGCCACAGACCTACCCAATTGCTCCGTATATCGTAGAAGCTTATAATTACATTGATAATTACACAACGAATAATGACAAATTGCAAAAAGATCTGTATTTTCAACGAAAGAACCAATGGAGATTCGTTGTAAGAATATAGGTTTCCAGCAACATTGCGTGGTCCAGGTCATGACCCTGAAGCGATTGTAACTTTCCGAGTTATCGTAACTATATAGTTTATCATAGAATTACGAATGACGTACGCGTAGTGCTAAGAACGGTTTGTGGATAAGGCCCCAAGCCGTGTAGTGTAGTTGGTTGCATGTCACGGATACATGTTGCTTGTCACGGATACCGGTTGCATGTCACGGATACCGGTTGCATGTCACGGATACCGGTTGCTTGTCACGGATACCGGTTGCATGTCACGGATACCGGTTGCTTCGAGCGATGTCAGTAATGTCAAGCACTCAAATGTCTCGATTATTTAAAGTCCGCTGGCATATGTTGTGACAGAAGATAGGTAACACTTGTTTCTTTCAAAATTGCCCATATTGTCTGCCAAACCATATCAACACTTTCAGGCATGTTCAAAATTATATATACTACCAGTCAAAAGTTTAGACTCCCTAGTGTAAATATAGCCACTTACTTCAGGCAACTGTTCTAATCTAAATTTTGCAAAATATTCCATACTGTTTAAAGGTACAATTTACATATAAACGGATGTACTGTAAAACAAATTCGTAATGTTGAATTTACTATTGTCATGAGTTCAATAAATGATAAAAATCGAATTCTTAACAAAGCTTTACACCAAAACGCGGCTGTTCACATGCACGATATTTGCACATGCTCTTCAGCAATTTGATGCATGATCCTCGTGCAATTCATCTGCGTAGGGTTTGCAGTTGGTTCCCCCAAGTTAGTGGAGAAATCAATCTTCGATGTAACCACATATGTATGCATAAAAAATAGTGAGTGTCTTAAGTGAGTGTAAACCTTTGATGGGAAGTATATTTCTTGACCTACAGTCACAGCATTAAGTGGCAGTATGAGAAACAATCCAAACCAGGACCTCGTTGTAAACATTACATCCTTATTTTAGTCAGTTCATCGTGAAAGCAAAGTTGCAATGGACCAATTCTGATCCAAAATCTCCACTGTTATTAAAAAAAATAATTTAAAACAAATCTCCACTGGTCTGAATCTGATGAACCTACCCCCGACACGGGTTTCTGATTCAAAGCGTTCACCACACTGAGCTGTCCCATGTTCACAGGGGCCATATTTTCTTCCACCTCCAATGTGCCTTCAAGTCGGATGGATTTAGGGACATCGGCAGTTTCAACGACCTTGACCTTGACGTCGGCAGTTACAGACTGCGGTGGGACGCCGTTGTCGGTGCATGTAACTGACAACTGCACGGCCCTCTCCTCCGCTGGTAGCACCGACGTCACCTGGGGAGAATGTAGGACTAAAGTACTGTCGGAAATTACGTATTATTTGACACTTAGAAATTAAAGATGAACTGTTTTCTGGATATGTAGACATGAACGGGTTTTTTTCTGTTTACCAAACAAAATATTCAACACTGAAGTCATGTTAGTGTATGGTGTTCGGAGCCTCATAATGCTATTTAATGCTTCTCATAATCATACTTTTAAAGAATTGTCTCCAGTATTAATACTGAACATGTTCTGCGAAGCATCAGCAGCACACTGGAACGACTGTTTCTCCCCCACTTCGCCCTCGTTGTCAGGATCGACCACCTCCACAAACCCAACAACGCTGTCTACAGGTGCGGCCATGGATATCTGTGGGAATAAACGCAGGGTTATTTAAAGAAATATATATGTATTGTTTATGCCGTTCATAGCAATATTCGGGACGGTGGGGTAGCCTAGTGGTTAACGCGTTTGCTCGTCACGCCGAAGACCCCTTTCGATTCCCCACATGGTACAATGTGTGAAGCCCATTTCTGGTGTCCTCCGCCGTGATATTGCTGGAATATTGCTAAAAGCGGCGGAAAACATACTCACTCACTCATAACAATATTCAAACAGGGTGGAGTGACACCAGAAACTGCCTTCCAAAAACTGATCCTGATGGTAATTGAACCCTGGTGAACTCTCCAACAGCATGGCTACCCCACGAACTTTCATTGTCCTAATAGACAAGTATCTGAACAATGCCAAGTTTTGTTATGTTACGAACTGAAACAGTTCTAAAAACTCTATATTCAAGTGGACCACAAAACAGTTCGTTTTATCCACCCGTTCCACAGAAAAAGAAATATACACTGAGTTTACAACAGTTGAATCCTGGTCAAGATCGTGCTCCTTGCTTGGTGGACTGTCATTATTTCCTGAAGTCATGGCGATGCATACTATAGAAATGATCACTAGGAGTATCGCAATAGGTTTTGCTACAACTTAAATGATACAATTTTTGCAACAACATACGTGATAAGTTATACATGTTCTAAAGGGAAGTCCAGTGCCTCAAAATCTACACCGATTTCAATGTTACACACATCGGAATGATCGTATGGCGTTAACAGATGTCTATTGGGCCTTACCTCAGCGTGAGAGAGAGAAATGTTGGTGGGCTTCTCGTTGACGTCTGAAACTGTGAAGGTGAAGGTCTTGGTGAAGGACATTGGGGGGTCACCGGAGTCAACGCTCTTGATCTTCACCTTGTACTCGGACTTCTTCTCAAAGTTTAGAGCCGTGGACGCCACCAATTCCTCCTCTGCTGACACCTTGAATATCTCCCAGTAATCAAGGACCTGGAAGACAGTTTGTGGGAATCAGTGAGTGAGTAAGTTGGGTTTTACGCCGCTTTCAGCAATATCCCAGCAATATCACGGCGGGGGGACACCAGAAATGGGCTTCAAACAATGTGCCCAAGTAGGGAACCGAACCCGGGTCTTCAGCACTACCCTAATATATGTGCATGATTTTCACCCTCTTAAAAAGTTAAATATTTCAATAACCATATTTAGTAATATTATTTAACAAAATTACAATAAATACATAAAAATAATTCTGAGCTGAATAAGTAAGTGAGTGTGTGAGTGTGTATGGTTTTACGCCGCAATATTCCAGCAATATCACGGCAGGGGACACCAGACATGGGCTTCATATAGTGTATCCATGTGGGAATCGAACCCGGATCATCGGCGTGACAAGCGGACGCATTAACCACTGGGCTTCCCCCGCTCCCGAGCTGAATAAGTGGCCGGTCCCTTACCTGATATATGTGTGCATCTTTCCTATCCTCATCCTTCGATTGTAAACTCCCGATACGAAAGTTTGGCATATTCTCTGGGATTGACATGATGTTCCCGTCTATGAATATGTCCTGAAAGAAACAACATACAATATATTAATACATATAAATACTGTTAGCGTTTTCGTCCATAGGTTGGTGCTCCCCAATACACTGTTGATGAAGGCGTTCAAACATTATTCAATCGAATTGTAAATCAGAATGAGTGAGTGAGTGAGTATGGTTTTACGCCGCTTTTAGCAATATTCCAGCAATATCACGACGAGGGACACCAGAAATGGGCTTCACACATTGTACCCATGTGGGGAATCGAACCCGGGTCTTCGGCGTGACGAGCGAACGCTTTAACCACTAGGCTACCCAACCGCCCCTGTAAATCAGAACAGAAATTGAAAGTAGTATTTAAACACATTGAATAGATGATCTTGACAGATAACATGATGATTCCCTGCTCGATTTTGAGTCACAAAACAATTTCGAACTCTGAAACATATTTATTCTCGACATAAAGCCCCAAACTAACAACCTACCGTTGGGGGGTCGTTAGTATCCACCACGGGAATGTTCCATCTGTCTGTGATGGTGAGACCTCCCTTGTCAGTCGCCGTAGCTTCGACGGGGATAGTGTCACCGTCGTTGGTGATCTGCTCGAAGTCTATTGTGTTGGCAAGCAGAAGGTCGATGGAACATTGGGTCATGTTGATACCTTCATTAAACCTCTACAATAAGAGAAAATGTTTAAAGCATGAAGAGTAAGTGAGTATGGTTTTACGCCGCTTTTAGCAATATTCCAGCAACATCACGGCGGGGGACACCAGAAATGGGCTTCACACATTGTACCCACGTCGAGAATCGAACCCGGGTCTTCGGCGTGACGAGCGAAAGCTTTAACCACCAGGCTACCCCACCGCCCCTAAAGCATGAAGAGTAACTGTGGGCATAGCATTTTAAAATTATTTACATGTAATCTAAAAATATATAAGGTTTCGTTATGAATTGTGCAAACTAAGAAAGATGATTGGTAGAGTATAAATTTATAAAATGACAAGTGTTACATTACAAAAGAGAAATAGCCTATGGTTTGTAAAATAAAAAGCTTTCGCACTCGTGGGTCAAGTTCCTTTGTTAAAATAGTGATTTCAAAGTCATTAAACTCAGTTTAGAGGAACTACGCTTCACGATAAGTCCTTACCAGACTGCAGGTGGGCCCGTTAGCGTCGACTTTAAACACAACACCCTTCATCGCATCAAGCGTTATCGTGATTCTCTCTATGCTATCCTCATCTGTAACGATGATGAGTCCAACAACCTCCCCGACATGCATACTCTCCGACAGGTTCAATTTGTCCGCACCACTCACTGACCGGAGCTCCAGACTGGACGGTTTGTCGTTCACATTTGTAACATCAATGGTGAAGTTACGGGACATCTACAATGGTCAGATTAATGCTACAGGTAGACACACGTATGACCAGAATACACTTACACAACGCGATCTTCGCACTACGATCGTAAGCCTGTTTCATCGTGCAATAAACTTCGGTTATAACGAACCTCTAATTTTAGTTCGTTATAACCGTAGTTCGTTGTACGCATTTGTATCATCAATGGTGAAGGTACGGGACATCTACTACGATCAGATTAATGCCTCATATAAAACCACACATGACCAGAATCCACTTAGACAACGCGATCTTGGCGTAAGCCTATTTCATCGTACCATAAACTTCGGTTATAACGAATTTAAACGAATCTCTAATTTTAGTTCGTTTTGTATAAAGCGTAGTTCGTGTACGCGTTTCGACAAAAATATACAACAAATGTAAGTCTATTTCATCGTACCGTAAACTCCGGTTATAACGAATTTAGATCAACCTCCAATTTTAGTTCGTTATAACCGTAGTTCGTATGACGCATTTCGACTAAGATATACAGCAAATGTCCTGGCGCCCGTTTCACAAAGCGATGACCCGTGAAGATCCGGGGTAGAATAGGTCTTCAGCAACCCATGCTTGCCACAAAAGGCGACTGTGCTTGTCGTAAAAGGCGACTAACGGGATCGGGTGGTCAGGCTCGCTGACTTGGTTGACACATGTCATCGGTTCCCAATTGCGCAGATCGATGCGCATGCTGTTGATCACTGGACTGTCTGACCCAGACTCGATTATTTACAGACCGCCGCCATATAGCTGGAATATTGCTGAGTGCGGCGTAAAACTAAACTCACTCACTCACAAAGCGATCGTTGCGCGACGGCTGTCTATGTTAAAGTATGGGAGTAAAGATCACCTTAGCGTTACGATCGCTTTGTGAAGCGGTCTCACACCGACTGCAGGCGGGATTTTTTATAGTTCTGGGAACAGCTTGGATGTAATATTCTTTGTCCCATTCTTCAAAGACATCACAGTTCGATACTCGACTATCAAAGTTCCAATTCACAATAACAATCTTGCCGCGCTCGGAATAAAGGTGGAAACATGCACTCGGGAAATCTAATTTTTGCCTGATACTCTACAGGGGCGTCTCATGGAGACAACTGGACACACTTATCCCCGTATTAATCCTTATTTTGATACATATCCATTTCGAGCCCAGATCATGTATTATGCACCATCGTTTAACTCACCGAGAGACCAGGCTCGCCATCGTCGGCCACAGTGGCGTGGATCGTGATACTGGACTGACCCTCATAGTTGAGTAGACCGTTGACCAGTACCTGATTTTCTCGGATGGTCAAAAAGGTCACTCTGACCTATGCTGTACGATAATGTCTGACCAACGTCATCGTCGTCAGCAGTCAACGTCCCGACTACGGTCCCGACGGAAGCGTCTTCAGGTATGGTGCTAGCTATATACAAGAAATTCATTATTTAAATTCGAGTTAAGGGAACCCGCAATGTTTCTTTCACAAGTCTCCCGGGGTGCCAGAAATCTATGATTCTTGGCTTGATTCCCAGATTCCGCCCTAAGCGTTCTCCTCGGTTCCTCAGCACAACACTCATGTTATTGTTCTTCTCCAAATGGTAAGACCCGTGAAGATCCGGGGTAGAATTGATCTTCAGTAACCCATGCTTGTCGTAAGAAGCGGCTAACGGGATCGCTCACTTGGTTGACACATGTCATCGGTTCCAAATTGCGTAGATCGATGGTAATGCTGTTAATCACTGGATCGTCTGAACCAGACTCGTTTATTTACAGACCGCCACCATATAGCTGGAATATTGCTGAGTGCGGCGTAAAACTAAACTCACTCACTCACTCACCCAAATGGTAAACGTCTAGCCACCAGAGCAGAGCAGTATGGGCTTCACCACAAACACCAAGCTGAATCCTATTGATATAACTGATATACCTTTCAAATTGGAGTGACACCGAACTCACTCACTTACTCAAGTGCTTAACCATATTTATCGCTCCCGATAGCACTAAAATATTCATATATTCTACAGATGCAAATATGACACGTAAACTTTTCAAAAGCTGAATGATACATCAATTTTCACATCAGTACATCACATTCAAGATTGCCGAGAAATCATTAACGTTCCACGCAGTATTCAGTTCAACACAAACGTACTTACCTGAAAACTTGAGATTGGTTGGTGGGTCATTTGCGTTAGTTATGTCAATGATGAATTCGGTGTCCAAGGTTAAAGGAGGCAACCCACTGTCTGTTACCTGAACCTTTACTATTGTGGACCGTTTGGTCTCGTAGTCAAAGTCAGATTTAGCAACCTGCAATTAAAGTGCTAAATGTTTGCACTATATGATAAATGGGTCGTCAACTGACTCCAACACTCTATGTTTAAGCTGCTTCTGCAGCCTATTAGACTTTGATAAATTCGAGAAGAACGATATATAAGATTCACATGAATACGGAAGCTGTATTCCTAACATAATGAGCTGAAGCTCAATGAAGACAAGACTGAGACTATGCTGCTTGGCACATCGCAAAGTCTGAAAAAGATCAACTCTACGGACATCACAGTAGCCAACTCAGATATCCCATTTTCATCCAGTGTCAAGAACCAAAGTGTTTATCTTGACCCCTGTCTCATCATGGAGCAACTTGTGAACCATCTCTGTAGAGTTGGCCAATTCCATCTCCACTCCATTGGCAACATCCGCCATCTTGTAACCACAGATGCAGCTAAAGTTCTCACTCAGTCACTTGTTCTCTCCAGGATTGACTATTGCAATACCCTACTGTTTGGAATCTCTAATGATCTTCTCTTAGACTTCAAAAACGTCAAAATGCCGCCGCCAGAGTTCCCAAATGGTCTCACATAACCCCAATCCTCCAGAGTCTGCATTGGCTTCCGGTTGAAGCCGGAATTCAGTTCAAGATCCTCACTCTTGTTTTCCGCTGCAGACACGGCCTAGCTCCTCCATAACTCTCTGAGATGTTGTCAACTTATATGTCTGCCCGTTCTCTCCGCTCGCAGAATCAATACCTTTCTCAGTTCCCCAAGTTCATCTCAAACACTTTGGCCATAGATCATTTAAATTTGCAGCAAAACATGCTTCATCCTTACAAACATTCAAATCGGGACTCAAAACCTTCCTCTTCAAAAAATTCTACAACCTATAACTGCCAAATATGCTGCTGGTCATTTTGACGAACTGTCATATTTTCCTACTGACTTTTTTATATGTAGCGCTTTGAGCATACTCTGGATGGACTATGGCGCAAAAGTAATCTGTATATTATATTAATATTTACGATGCATAACAAACTCGTCAAACCAACGTAATTACAGATGGTCATGTCGGATAAAATCTTACCAGAAGCTGAGAATCTTCTATCTTGAATCTGCCATCGTCGTCGTCGATGATGGTGTAGCTGAATGTCTGCAACGTCGTCTTGGCATTGTCCGGGTCATCAGTGGATAACAACCCGACTACCGTGTTAATGGCACTGGCCTCCGATACCTGGAAACATTAAGGAGTGGTCAGCTAGGTTAAACGACATTAGCAACTGGTCAAGCTGTAAGTGAGCAGGTGCGTTTGCTTTAGTGGCGCTATAAACATAGCGACATCATGCGACCCTCTATTATCGCGGTAGTTAATGAACGCCTACTGACATTTGGCATTTTATATATATTTTCAGTTGACTGATGTTTAATCTTCATTTCTGTCTCAAATAATATGGCACATATTCGCAACTCATTCAATATGATCGCAGCAATCCCGATTGTCTCGTTTGACCCGGAAATTGAAGCCACTCTCTATTATTGTGGTATTGCTATTTTCTCACTATGACACGCGATACAAGCAAATGACACTGTGAAACGTTTAGTAAGATAAGTAACGAAACTAAACAGTTTTATTATTATTTTTTTTGTTTTGAATTTCATTCACATGAGAAATCATCATGTTTTTTACCAAAACATCTGAAACTTCTATTCAGTTGTGGCAGGATTACTCTTGACAAAGTAAGTTTTGATTCATGCTTGATGTAATGCCAGTAGGGGTCATACTAGTTTCAAAATGTTCCAGAACTTACTGAAAAGATGAATACTTTAATATTTCTACGATTAGACATGACATTCCTATAAAATAAATTACTTTTTCGAAAGCAATGAATTTTTTTACTTAATTTTTATTTGTAAAAAGCCGATGCGGGGCGTGGTGTTTCTGGTTTCCCGCGATAAAAGAGTTCCAGTATGATACAGTTGTATCATGGTGGTCCAGCTTCACGTGAGAGGACGTGGAATCAACTGGCATAACATAGAGTCACACCTAATGTTGGGTTTGAAACTACAATCACAGATTTTTAGCAGGAACGTCTCGGGCAGCAGTGTAAAACGGCTAACTTTAGGCGATGTCCCAACTGAGCGTAATGACCTTGAACGTATTCAACCGATGACGGTTGAACTGTGACCTTGACCTTCACTTACAACAGGGGGGAAATTCATGGCTAGATTACATTCTCGTCCAGCTATGCTGATCGTAACAGGCGATATATTTTGACGGTTGTTTTCGATGCGAATTTTGGATATACTGGAAGCTGTTACTCTGATTTATTTCACGGCTCCCGTTTAAACTACTTACTTGATTCTTCGACAAGGACATACTAATGGGAGCCTCATTTACGTCAGTGACCTTGACCTTGACCCGCTTCTCCAAGGACTTCGGCGGTTGACCATCATCAGTGACACCCAACGTCAAAACAAACTGAGAGGTTTTCTCGCAATCCAGACGTGCAGATGTGGTCAACTAGATGAGAAGAGTATAACATTTATGTTATGAGGACATCAAAATAGACACAACATTATTATACATCATAATCAATATGTAATTCTAACTACGTAAATGTCACAATGATTATATTCATGTTGCATAAACCCTTGACGATCCGGGTAGAATTGGTCTCCAGCAACCCATGTTTGTCGTTAGAGGCGACTAACAGGATCGGATGGTCAGGCTCGCTGACTTGGTTGATGTCATCGTGTCCCAATTGCGTAGATCGATTGTTGATCACTGGATTGTCTGGTCCAGACTCGATTATTTACAGACCGCCGCCATATAGCTGGAATATTGCTGAGTGCGGCGTTAAACAAAAAACAAACAAAACAAATTTATGCGAGATAATCACATTCTTATGGATTTCTAATTCACTTCCAGGTTTTAAAGTGTCTCAAAAGTGAGGACTGCAATTCTGACATCCTTAAATAGAACAACAATAATCTATTGAAACGATACCTTGAGCTGGTTGCCGACAAAGAAGAAAAACTGGGGTCCATTCAGGACAGCAAATGAGTGTGACTGATGGACGTCTGGGTCTACTGCAGTGACGGTGCCGACTACCTTGTCCACCGTATTCTCTGCGACTGTCAGGATTCCATCAAACTGCCCGTCTATCAGGATATCCTGGTAGTGATGATATACTGTCAGTATGGTTATTTATAACTCGAAGCATCTGTTACAGGTATATAGATTTTGTGTTAGTATATCTGTAGAGTTAATTTCAACATTCCACGGAGCTCCTTCAGGCATTGCCGTTGCGAAGTTCTGACTCTTGAGTTTTCATATTAAAACAAATATATAACGCTGGAGCATATATTGTTCATTTATAGACAATACACCAAAATATTACTGTTAGTTCGTTGTGTGTTTGGGTTTGTGTTGAAGGGAAGCTTTTCTAACAGTGATTCGATGTAAAAGATTATCAAATTGAGACGTTGAGTCAGCTCACGAACTGGCTGATGTACAGGGGCGTAGCTACCATTGTGAAAAAGCCCGGGCTTACAGATGACTTTTGCTAAACAATTTCTTTTTCTAATTCTTGCCAAAAATACCTACAACCATGTTATCAGAACATTTTAAAAAATACTCAGGAGAGACTGTCTACCTATTGAGAAACCTATTGACATTGAGAGGGCTGTTGATGTCTTTTCCAGGCAAAAGAAGACAAAAATGATGTCCATTTAAGACAAAGTGATATTCAGGCTTCAGTGAAGTCCTCTGCAACAATATGAAACATTACACTACATGACCAATCAAGACTTAATTTATCTTCGTTTTTTTACATTTGTTTATCATTTTATTTAGAAAAAAACACATACTCGATGCATGGTATTGAATCAATACAGTAGCCATGCCTTATAACATGTCACAGACCGCCTCCGTGGTGTAGTGGTTAGAGCGTCCGCCCGCGGTTCGATCCCTGACCGCGTCATACCAAAAGACGTTAAAATATGGTACTTGTTGGTCCCTGTCTGGCGCTATGTACAACAAGGACTGGTCGTCTCGGAGTCAGTATAATGTGTTTGAGTGGGGTATTCATGCTTCACTGCGGCATGGTATGTCAGTGGGCTAGCACTATAAAACCAGCTTCAGTCTGGGCTAGTACAAGCAGCCGCACATCCAAACGCATGCACGTCGTCATATGAGCGAAATATTCTCAAGCACGACGTTAAACGCGTGGTGGGCGAGTGTGCGGGCTGTCTAAGGCGCCAGGTTAATAATCCAGCGAGCTTGGAGGTGCCGGGATCGAGCCCACCTGTGACCGGGTGTAAAAAACCTTGGAGTCAACTTTGTGTGCAGACTCTTTCAGTGTTGTCACAACCCCTGGTGTACAGTACACAACCCTGTGCACCTAAAAGAGCCCACGAATCCGTTGGAAGATGACCAGATGGTGGCCACATGAATACGTGCAAACACCTAGTTGCGGATACAGCGACGTGCAGTAAACTTGCACAAAGTACTGTGACTATGTGTCCCAGTCCACCCACCTGTGAATGGGTACCTCGTAAGGATGGGAAAGACACATAAGCTCGGTGCGCCTAGTAGGCAGCAAGAGTTGTATGGTAGCCAGGGAGTTCAGATTGAAAATACGATGTGCCGTTGTGATCGACATCCAATGATCGAGGGAAAACAAAGCGCCTTTGAGCAGTTGTACTGGATATCGGCGCTATACAAATGTATGTATGTATGTATGTATGTATGTATGTATGTATGTATGTATGTATGTATGTATGTATGTATGTATGGTATGTATGGTATGTATGTATGTATGGTATGTATGTATGTATGTATCCTTGTATGTATCTATGTATGTATGCATGCATGGTATGTATGTATGCATGCATACATGGTATGTATGTATGGTATGTATGTATGTATGTATGTATGTGTGTGTGTGTGTGTGTGTATGTATGTATGTATGGTATGTATGTATGTATGTATGTATGGATGGATGGATGGATGGATGGATGTATGTAAACCCAATTTCACCTCACCTATAACATGTCAAAACATATTTGCATATGACGAAGTCATATTTCAATCAAATGATTATTGTGTCTGAATTAATGGTAGACTACTCTAAGTTCTTCTTATGATTTCAAAATATTGAGAAGATTACAAAAGTTTGAAGCGATTGAAATCATCAAATGTCAAACGATAACACATCAGGTCTCATAAAAAAATAAAATTGGGCAAGCCCTCTATACTATCTAAATATAGGCTTTGCAACCTATCGGGCTGACACAAAAAACAATGGCATACACAAAATAGCTTGCAACGTGCCTGATTTACACACTGTCTGTAACATGAATACAAGTGTATAAATTACGTAAAGAGGTAATCATAAGAGTCTTCAAGTACCTCAATTACCACTAGCCAATCCGCCAAACATGAAGCAAGGCTTTATGTGGTAATTTATACATTTGTATGTCACCAAGATAAGTGGTGGAATAGTACCAACTAAATTCAATTCCGTTTACCTTGGGAGGATCGTTTTTATCCATAACAGTGAAAGTAAACTGCTGACTCAGCTTCTTCCCATCACCATCAGTCACCGTGATGTTACTGATGAAGGAAGACTCACTCTCGAAATCAAACATTCTCTCGGTTTTCACGTTGCCAACGCATCGTGTTCCCTAATGAAAGATAAAAAATGTGGCTCTATTCAGTGTCGGCTTCACCGAAAGGCTTAACATTCATTATCTAAATAAAAACACCCTTGTGTCGAAGGTGAAGATATCTATATCAATATTTCGAGTTATCTGAGCTTCGACACAAGCGCAAAAGATTACTATATTAGGAATACGAAGGGACTAAGCTTTTACTTCGAGACAACTGTAGATTGAGATATAGAAGTTCGACACATTGTTATATTTGTTTAATATTTGTATAGGCCTAAAGCCCGTGGTATAACAAAGGTACGTTTCCCTCAGTTGTTATTCATATTTAAGTTCTGATGTCTTTTATGGTGCAATCTGTACAATGTTCGTCCATTTTAATATTGTTCAGTCATTTCGAAATTAAAAATATTAGAAATAAGTTTACTTTTGTCAGAGTTAAACATCCCATTTCTTCTATAGAAATCATGACACTTGATGACACGGCAGTTATATGCTCGTCTTTATCAGGGTCAAGGACAAAGAGTTGACCAATCACTGTCTCTTCTGGCTCGTTCTCTCCAACGAGTGGTTTATCCACGGGGAATGTCATGTAAGGACCACCTTTTATAGGCTCCATTGACATTTGTGTTGGCGCTTCATTGACGTTTATAACAGACAAAACGAACTCTTTTTTGGTCTGAAAACAGAAGTTAGAAATTTGAATGTAACGATTACGTTGACAAAATATATAGGTGCATGTATATGGGCATTATACGTGCAGAAAGAAAACATTCTTGAAGACATCAGCAATCATTAAGGGATCTCACAGCCAGTGCTGTGACTGTCGGTCGGTCAAAAAGTAGTCGGCCTAACTATTTTATCGATGTCCAATGTTTGAAAAGCTTCCATTTTATTTTGAAGGAATCATAAGCAAAGTCATATTCAAAATTTCACATTTGCGGTTAACGAGATCACAATCCACTGGGGTATAATATTTCTAAAACAAATGCAGAAAATGAAAACCGATATGTCATTTGATACCTCTTGGATAATGTATGCTCTCAGATAATATCATATAAAATATGTTCAGTATAGTATTGGATGACATCCTGTGATAATCAACAGTCAAAGATTTGGAATGCTTGATTTATATTTAGACGAGTGCTGTTTTTTTAAGGACACTCCCATTCTAATCTTTCAAAAACACTGTGTCCAGATTTTCAAGCTGGCACTGTTTACAATATATTGAGAGCTGACACGTGACAACTCAAACTATTAGTTTGAAGTTCATGTTTTGCATTGAATAGACGCTCATAGTTGAAATACTCACTCGAGTGAACATTTTCACAGCTTTGAACTCCGAAAACAGTGTAGCTCGATATAGTCTCTGTAGAGACTAGTCATGTCTTAGATGTCAGTCAATCCTCTCATAATAGTTTGAAGTTCGTGTTTTGCATTAAAGACTGTTAACTTTATCATTCACGTGCACATATACTCACTCGAGTAAACATTTTCATAACTTTCAATTTTGAATTTATGAATCAGTTTCCTGATTAAAGAGTTTTAAAACATGCTGATTCTTTTCCTTGTCATCAAAATATTGTGTATTTTCGAATTTAATCCCTGGGATACGGGAATTCCCAGTATATTAGTCCATCCCCATGTAACAATGACGGTGAGGCTTAATGCCGAACACCCGGTTTGATTCCACGTGCGATGTGGGAAGGTACGAAACTCCCAACTAATGTTCCAGAATGCGGTGTAAACATATTCCCATTCATTCGAAACCCTTCAAAAGAAACAATATTGATAAAATTCACTGTCATCAAGTCAACAGTACCTCAGCCGGAGGATTGCCATTGTCCTTGGCCTTCACAATGAGGGTATACAAAGGTTTCTCCTCAAAATCTACCGATTTGTTGAGCATGAGTTTGACACCATCGACGCTGACGAGAGCAGCGGCATCGCCACCAGCTATAGAGAAGTCCAGAAGCTGGTCACGGTCCTGGTCCACCGCGGTCAACGTTCCGATCACTCCTCCAACGTCCATTAGCTCCGGGATGTTGACGTTGTCCAGCAGGAGGTCCACAGGGGGGTCATTGAGGTCCAGAACAGATAGGGTCAGCGTGAAGGTGTTGGTCAGTTTGGGCTCTCCATCGTCTGTCACTTCAACGGCGATGGTGTGTGAAGCCTGCGACTCAAAGTCAAACAAACAGAACGTCCCGCCCTTCACCTGACACATGCCTCCCCCGTCAGCAATCTGTAAACGAATATACCAGTGTTAGAACACTCTAATGGCAGACTAAGCTACTCACACTTTGCTAAGGATCAACAACATTCACAACTTTATTTAAACGTAGATTCATAATTTGAAATTGTATCCATTTAAAAGTGGATAGATAATAATATGGTTACCCCTCTTTAGGCAAACAGTCACTTTAATCTAACCATATGCACTTGATACATGAGCAATCATAAACATGGTTTTCATGGCACCAATCAACCATTTTGTAAATTATGGAACGAGTCATTGACAAGTACACAGCACCTGTCAATAGCAGGTATGGGTTCCGCAAGATGAAATGACATACTGAAAGCTAGTGTCCACGCTTACAATAAGCTTAGATATTTAAACCAAATTTGACCCCACATCATAGTTTTCTGTTGAATCTATGATTTGATCCTTAGCAAAGTGTGAGTAGTATATATGGCCAAGTCATCCAATTTGAAACTGACACATCTTTGTGGAGCTGCCGATGGTGTTCGCGAAAAGGTGAGCGTACCCTGTCCCACCAGTGGCACCCATCGTAACCACACGAAAGGATAGACAGTTGTTTATCAAAAGGATCACGGGAACCTATGGTGATGTCAAAATAGGGAATTGCATCGGACATCACTTTTGTCACTGATGCATTTGGAAACGTCATTCACATGTCATGAAACTTTTGCAAAGCTTCACTTGTACCTTGATGGTCGTAACCTTGATTGAACTACTCTTCAGAGCAAGAGTCATATGACGTTCTTTTTTTTAAAAGCGCATGCCCTAAAAGTTTTGAATGTTGTAAGTAAGGGTCGCACGGTTCAACAAATGAAATGCAATAAAATTACAAATACTACAGCAAAAGTCAGGCCATAAAAAACATATGCCCAGATGTACCAAAATATAAGTGTAAAGTCAAATTGGCGTCTAAACCTATCCAAATACAATCGTGTTTACCTTTAGTGTGTCTCCTTGCAACATAAACCTGCCCCCGTCATCATCCAGCAGGGTGTAGGCGAACTGCTGGACTGTCCGGCCAGCAGCGTTGTCAGGGTCGCTGACCGTCATCTGTCCCACCACAGTGCCCGCCTTGACCATCTCCTCAACCTACACACACAACAGTATTGTCTCAGGCGGTTAATACAGTGTTAGAAACCTCTCAGAATTTACCACTGGACCACAGGACCAGTGAGTGGACAATAATTAGTGGTCCTGTCTGTACTTCACTGATCCAAAATAACATTCGTAGAATTTTTTGACTATCAATACTATTATATTCATTTTAACTTTCAACACCTTTTAAATTTACTATGGCCTTTTGCAGTGATCCTGAGAAATCACTTCGACTTGCAAGTATTACTTTTCTTAATCCTCGCTACAATGTACGAGCTCACAATATAAAGACAATTTTAGTTATTTAGATGGGGAAAATATTCACTGGCCTCCAGGACCACTGCAAACTTATCATTTAGTGGTCCTGATGTATTTTTACTAGTCAGGGACCACAGGACCAGCGTAAATTTCGCACACTGGTGGTAATGTTGAATTCTGGACGATAATACAACATATTTTTTCTGCTTGTTAAGTGTCTTAATTTGTACTAAGTGAATTTCCTATTGATGGTTTTCTTTCATCTGGCTGTTTAGTAAGATGTTTTTTTTATGACAATGCGAAATCATTTTGTGTTATCTGTTTAAGTGTGTATTGTATTGAAATTTGTATTTTATGTGACATGTATGTGTCTCTTCGGGACAATATAACATCATCATCATCATCATCATCATCATCGATGACCTTAGTATCTTTACGTGTGCGGGAGATGGAAACCCCGTCCTTACTTGGTTGTTGCTGATGTTGAGATCACGTGGCTGTTCATTTAGGTCAAGGACGTGGACCTGGAACCTCTGTTCAAGTGCCAGACCTCCTTTATCCTCCACTTTCACTGTGATCTCCACCCTATTCTCAGTCTCATAGTCCAACTTGGCATCTGGAATTCAAACACACAATCCAGTACATACTGTACAAGAGAGGTCAGGTAAAATAGAGGACACAAGCAAGATATTCTTGGACTTTAGAACTTGGACTTAGACTTAATGCATCAGATGGTCGGATCAATCGTTTCCTGAATTCGTGTACTGATGATTGTCTGTCCAGACTTCATTATTTACAAATTACAGATCACCGAATTATTGCGGGAATATTTTGAGATGCAGCTTTACAGATAAACAAAAACCGCAAACATATGATTCCAGTAGCACAGGGCAATCCAGTGATCAACAGCATGAGCATCGATCTACGCTATTGGGATACGAAGACATGTGTCAACCAAGTCAACGAACCTGACCACCCGATCCCGTTTGTCGCCTCTTACGACAAGCATGGGTTACTGAAGATCAATTCTAACCCTGACCTTCACGGGTCGTCAAACCATTAAAAACATGACTGACTAACAAGCTGTCCAGTTGTATCGAATACCATACGCTAATAACGAACTGACGAATTGTCTTTTGCCCATTCACATCAGTTGAAATGTCTATAATAGGATAAAATCAGTGGCTAACCCTTTAGAAACAAATCAAGAAAACTCAGTATGACAAGAAAAACAAGCGTATTGATACTATAATTGCAAGCAACCTGTATTATTTTACAGGAAATAGGTCAATACCCTGTGATGTTTCAAGATGACCCTTCTCCGAAATGATGAACTTGCCAGCAGCGTTGTCGGTCAGGGAGAAGACGTGCGTGTCGTCTTTGTCGGGGTCCGTGACTGTGAATACACTCAGCTGTTCCCCGTTGTGGTTCTCGTCTACCGTTATGTCCCCGCCTATATATTGCATGGCCTAAACAACACAACACGGTGGCAGTATTCAGAATGCAGTTTCCATCAAGAAACACATCCTCCATAATCTCCAGGGTATACGTTCCGATAAATCTCCATTACTACCCTGGATGCATCTACGGCTCGGCCCGATAACTGAATTAACTGTCGACATATAGCTGGAATATTGCTGAGTGCGGCGTAAAACTAAACTCGCACTTTTATTACCTCCCTTTTTGCTGGATCCGCCTTCTCACAGTAGCAAATCAGATAAGCCGTTACAACCGAACTTGCCAGTGTCAACAAAGATGGCGGCCGCAGCCACGAAGGTTTGCCCGCTGTGCGACACAGACTTAGGGGAAAAAATCATACAGACAAATTGACAGCGTAGACATCTGATTGGATAAAAAGCCAGCAAACGGAGGTAATAAAATTATCAGGCCGAGCCGTAGATGCATCCAGGGTACCAGTGGACATTTATCGGAACGTATACCCCTAAACATTACCGATGATGCAAGAAACATTGCTCAATGGTACATTAACCAACTGAAATATGTCCATGGTTTTAGCACTGCCATTCGTAGACATGAATATGCTATATGCTGGATAATGCCAACTGACTCACACCGTGAAATCCCATTAAGTTGGAATGGTTGGGTGGACATACTAGTTGACTTGTCTAATGCATATCATTTTATAACAGATGAATTGATCAAAGCACATGCTGAACTTTTGAATTGCATGGTACAGGCCAATTGTTTACAGTGTTTGTCCTTAAACTCGAAAATGGGCGGTGGGGTAGCCTAGTGGTTAAAGCGTCCGCTCGGCACGCCGAAGACCCGGGTTTGATTCCCCACATGGGTACAATGTGTGAAGTCCATTTCTGGTGTCACCCGCCGTGATATTCCTTGAATATTGCTAAAAGCGGCGTAAAACTAAATTCACTCATTCACTCACTTAAACCCGAAAAGCTGCAGACCCTAGGGAACCAGAACCATAAAATGGTGCGGGTCCTGATCAGATTGTGTAGGCTATATATGTTAGCTACAATATAAGTAATTCCCAGCAAACAAGGCTATAAGGATCTGCAGAAAACAAAAGCTGTAGGTCCGAGTGGTTTTCAGTCGGCTTCGGGCCTAAGGACCGATATTAATTTCGAGCGCTGATTGTTTACAGCCTACCGTCGTATAGCTGGACTATTGCTGAGTGCTGCGTTATACAAACAAACAAACAAACAAACCCCCAAAATCGAATTTCTTTTGTGTATCGGGCTATTTAATAAACACTTGGCTATCAAAATAAGGGGATGTAATTGGATTGTACGTACCACCGGTGCCTCATTGACATTGGTAACGCCGACAGTGAACGTCTCTGACGACCGCATCCCCTGGCCATCCACCGCCTTCACCACGACGGAATGCTGGGGATTTGTCTCAAAGTCCATTGGCTTCGACACCTTAATGTGGGTGCTGCACAATGTGCCTGTGCCCTAGGAAAGACAGGGTGGGCTATTCGTGCAACTGCAGACAATGGACACAATATCAACCTTTCTAATATGCACTACCCGTGAAGATCCGGGCTAGATTATTGGTCTTCAGAAACCCATGCTTGACGTAAGAGGCGACTAACGGGATCGGGTGGTCAGACTTGCTGACTTGGTTGACATCGTATCCCATTTGCGTAGATCGATTTCTACTGACATTGCTTATGAATAATAAAACATTTGTTAAACGTCCATCCTTAATGCCTGTTCTGACATTTTGAAATGAAAAAAACACTTTTGCTAGAAGCATTAAAATAGTGTAGGATTCATTTTTACGATCACAAAGACGCTACTGAAGGAAAGCTGGTGCCAAGTTTAAGATACATACAAAATTGAAAATACATCAACACGTCTAACTAGCATATATAAGGACGGTGTGGTAGTCTAGTAGCTAAAGCGTTCGCTCGCCACGCCGAAGACCCGGGTTTGATTCCCTACATGGGTACAATGTATGAAGCCCATACTGGTGTCCCCTGCCGTGATATTCCTTGAATATTGCTGAAAGCGGCGTAAACCTAACAAGCATACCAATAAGAAATGTTATGTCGTGCACATTTTGGCCTCCAACTTACTTCTGGTCTGCAGGAAGCAGGCTTCGTCTCGATCATGAAGTGACCATTAGCATTGTCCAGCAGTTCAAAAGTAATGACTGACTCTGGGTCATTGTCCACGGCCGTGACCGTCCCAACAATACTGCCGACTGGTGCATCTTCGCGAAGAGTTGGTTCGTTCCTAGAAAACTGGCTAACGCCATCTTGTGACGTAATGCTGACGTCACGAGGGGCTTCTTCTGTTCCAGTCACAGTGAGATAGAACATTTCTTCAGTCTGAAAAGAAACATGAGAAAACATGAGCTTCTTTTATTTTCGGGAACCGATCGTTATTTGTACACGCTGCTGTTATTCGTACAAAACCTACCGTTTTTTGATCCATTCCGTTGTCCGTTGCTTGTACAACTATTTTGTAAGTCTTTTTGTTGTTTAGTCTATCATCCGTTGCCTTGACAACAGACTTAGCTGATGATATCTTAAACAGGCCTTCTGCATTTTCTGTGAGGGAAAAGGTGTGAGTCTGTCCAACGTCCTCGTCATCCACGGTCAGCGTCCCAACCTCCGTACCTGCTGGTGCTAATTCCTCCACTTTATTGTCTGCAATAATACTTCCGCGTGTAATGCATATAATCCTTGTATTTTTTGTAAATTGCTAAGGAGAAGGTATACACCAATTTTTGATTACAGCTAAAATGAAACAAACAAGATATTATTACTGGAAGATAATATTTTTGATACTAATATCATCGTTACGTTTTGTACCTTTGCTGTTTTGACGATTGTGTTCAGAGAGTAACGTTTTGATAACAATCTTGGTCAAATCCCATTTCAAGTGTATAATTGTTTTGAAGTAAAAAATGACATGAATAAATGCTTGTATGCACTCAGATACGGAAACATGTATTTCAACACCAAAATAGTAACACTATACTTGACTATAACATATTAATGCATCGAAATGTTACAAAATATTTCAGTACTTTACGACCAAGTTCACCCCATCCTCGATAATCTCCAGGGTAATAAGTTCCGATAAATATCCACAATGACCCTGAATGCATCTACGACTCGGCCCGAAAAAGTTATAACCTCCCTTTGCTGGCTCCGCCTTCTCACAGTAGCCAATTTGTTAAGCCGTAACAAAGATGGCGGTCGAAGCCGTGAAGGTTTGATCGCTGTGCGACTCAGATTTAGGGGGAAAATCATACAGACATATTGACAGGTCTGACCCTTCAGAAAATATATGTCAGACCTCTTTCTACCTCTTAACATTACTGTTTAGCGAAGAAACGGAAGTGAGTTATGATAGAAGCCTTGTGATTGGTACGCTCAACTTCGCAGCGTAGACACCTGATTGGATAAAAAGCCAACAAAGGGAGGTAATAAAATAAAAGGGAGACGTAGATGCATCCAGGCTACTAGTGGAGATTTATCGGAACGTATACCCTGGAGATTATCGAAGATGAGTTCGCCCATGACCAAAAACATCCAGCAGCCTTAGATTACGTATCGCATTCCTTCAGATGCTAGAAATTACCATCATTTGCGCCACAGTGCCATATCCATTATTTTCTGAAACTGGGAAACTGGCTATACAATGGGAAACTGGCTATACAATGTTATATAATGGGACACTCTCTGACTCGCTCCGATCCACAATGTTTACCGTAAGTACACAGCATGGTTGCGCAACAAGTACTCACCGCTCAGCCGGAGATTTCTAGGGGCATCGTTGACGTCAGTGATGTTCACCTCCAGTACAAATCGGTTCATCTTGCTGGGTACGCCATTATCGGCCACAGACACCTGGATTGAGTGGCTTTTCATTTCCTCGTAGTTCAAGTGACAGAAGTCACCTCCCTTTGACAAGCAGTTCTTGTTTGGTTGAGCAACCTAACAATACCCAACAAGAAATCGAAGTTATACTGCCGTTATTTAATTGGATTTTCTCTACTGTCTACTCGCTATACATAGCGGTCTACCCTTCGTCTAAGCTGATTGTTTTCCTTTCCTGTCACCTTCTTCCGTCAACTGTCTTACACTGCTTACTTTTCCAAGAATCTACTGTCTATCGACTTTTGTCTTCCGTCCTCTGCTTTCTTCCAGCAGCGTTGACATATTTTGCTCTGCCATCGAAAGCGCCGAAATTCGTAGTGCTTTCCTGTTGATAATTATGTTTGGTTAGCCAGACCAATTAATATCAGATCACTTAGTCACCTTTACTATCATAAAAAGGTGGGAGCAGATATTTCCAAACCAGGAATCCATAACGGCTGAACTTGTTGTGGCTGAAGGTCGAGGTCACCAAACGGTTTGTCCTTGAATAATTGTAATCCGTCTATGTCCAAGAAAAGATTTTTTTGCGATTATTTATGGCAGAAAATGTTTTGTATTATTTGAAAGCTTAACAAAGTTTTAAAGGCAGGCATGTACCTATTCATCTCTAACATATTGTAACACGACTATGTCAGTTCATCCTGGTAAATGTTCTCAAGTAAAGTCCACCAAGCTCACATACGGGAACTACCCCTAGATGGAGGTTCATTAGACTAACGCTTAGTCTCGGAAAATACATATAATTTTGACAGAAACAAACAATTGAAAATGAGATGCAGTGCGTAGTGAGCCTGAACCTGAAGGAAATCTAGACTTGCTTCATTTAGGGCTCTAGATGGCATTAAGTGCTTAGCGGAAGGGGAAGTGGGTTCAGTTTTAGACAGACCAGAGGTTCATGGATGCATCGTTGACGTCACTGACCTCAGCATCAAGAACATGGGTTCATCCTTTGAGCGACACTCACTCACTCACTCACATGGCCGGTCCCTCACTCACTCATCCACTCACACATCTTCCTCATACCCTACCAGCAACTGGTCCCCCTGAACCCGGAATCTCCCGTCGGCGTTGTCCATCAGGCTGAAGGTGAACAACTGTCTGTCGGAGTCGGCGTTGTCGGGGTCGACTGCAATCAGCGTTCCAATCACCGTGCCCTCTCCACTATTCTCAGCCACCTGAAGTCATTATTACATCACATATTTCGTGTTAATTTGATCAGTACTTTGCAATGAGAAAGACTCTTTATTGATCCTGTTAAATCATCAGGATTAGGTAGCAGTCCTAAATTGGATTTGAAATTTGAAATTGCCAAAGTTCCAGAACTAATCGAGAGTACACTCGTTCTTCTAACTGACTACTTTACCAAGCAAACTTACTTGTATAACTAAAAAAACTCCATAACTTATCATTTTTCCTTTTTGACAAAACTGAGTACTGAGCGAGAATAATTTGGTTTGTAATTATTTTAACTCAATGTGATGATATTATTTGGAAAATAGAATAGAATAAGCTGCATTTGAATTTCAGTAATACAATGTCTGGTCGCACTGCCCCGTCTATTGTACACAGCGTACCTCCTGCTATAATCATTTTTAAACAATTTGCAATATTTTCCCGAACAGATAGGCACGTTCTCGCATATGAAGCTAATTGTGGGATTGACTTGGTAAATATGTTTTATCGTATTAGTTAAAATAAATTTAATTCTACACGATCAGAAATTGAGATAATTATTATATACTCACTAGCTCAAGGAATAGGTGTTCACCATAAGAACGCATTACCTTAAAGGCGGACTTACAACATTGTTGGAGAGCGCCAGCTGTGAAGGCTGTTCATTAATGTCCTTCACGACGACTGTGATGTTCTTCTCCAGTGACTGTGGAACATCGCCTGAGTCGGTCACCTCCAGCGTCAGGTGGATCTCAGGGGTCACCTCGTGGTCAACAGGAGTTGACAGCTGGAACACCAGGTGTTCACACTAAAAGCTCACTTTAACCTTGGCTGAGATAAGGTAAAATCCAAGAGGAGGCCATAGGCACTTATGACGTTTTGTCAAGTGATACCCGCTTCTGCTCATTAACTGTCGGGTGTTTCCGTAATAGGCGGAAATACGTCTTACGTGTTTATTGCGATTTTACAAACTTCTTGTTCAAGGTTAATCATAGAAAGAAGAAAAACTGTTTATTTATCACCGGTGTTGGTTTAGTTTCGGAATAAAACCTAAACGACGCAGGTCGTGTTCCCAACTTTAGTGAAACCTACACTCACCAGTATAGTCTTGGATCATCATAATCAGAGCTACAGATAACTATTTGGGTCGTTAGTTATGTACTTGCTTGTGTTCATCTCAATCGGGTATCCTGATTTTCCTCTGAGTAACCAAATAAATTGTACCCACCTCACTCAATTGGGTATTTTGCCATTTTCCATTAATTGTAAAAATATAATAAATGTATTTATATTTGATCTGTAATATGAGAAACAATAAGAAAGACTGCAAGTTTGCCAAGTTCATGAGTGAAATAGAACTTCACAATATCCCTCAATTATTCTATCTATCTTCAGTAACCTCAATCTGTAGCACATGGGTCTGCATACGCCAAGTTTTAGTAGTTTTGGTGACAGAAACCAATTCACCGGTACGCAAGCTAAGATGTGACATTTTTGTATACACGCATGTGAGATCAAATTTATTGAGTATTCACAAAATTCAAGCGTACTTGTACGCAACAGACCTAATTTGAACCCATGATGACCGTGTCCTGGTACTGCTAAGGAGGACAACTCAGTGCCACAAAGCCCTAGACCACCAATTTCCCTGCCTTCTGCAATATCCTATGTTACCCCTACAACTCCATGTAAATTGAAAAGTAGCTCAAGTAAGTATGGAGATTCAGGACCCGAGGAAATCTAGACTTGATTCATCTGGGCGGAAGAGAAAATAATGTTGTCCAGGGACTGTGAGACAGACTACAGACCCTGAGGAGGTCCCCGCTGATTGCGAACTGCTCGCCGCCATCTTGATGCTTGATCCGGTAGGTGTGACTCTGCCCCTTGTCTCGGTCGATGGTGGACAGGGTGGCTACATCAAGAGGGGACACGTTCTCTGCAATGTCAATCTTGGACGTGGAGATCCCGTCCAGCAGGATATCCTAGCAGGGATTGAAGAAGAGGTGTATCAGTCACAAACTTGCCAACTCTCGCCTTTGGCTTGAGACGTTTATGTTACGCTCTCAGGACAAAACTGGTAAATCTCACGTCAAACTGGGTTCATATGACTTATTCAGAAAACGAAATCATTTAAGGTACGTGTCGTTATTATCTTTAGCATGCACATTTTGCCTGCTTAAACTCGCACAAATATGTGAATAAAAATCGTTTTCAGTGACTTTCCAGGGAAGGGAATTATCTTGAAATAGCTTCTGGGGCCTTCGTCACCAACCAGGTTCAACCCTTGACCTGGGCGTGATTGAAGGGCCCTCGCGCCCCATGAAGCTCCCACCAGGTTCTACGTGGTACCCCTGCATTTCAAGTTTTTTTGTTCTCTTGGGTTTGGAAGCTCTGCAGTCGTGAATTTTACCAAATATAACTCCGTTAATCCAAACGGTGGCGTGTCCACACCTTTAAGGATAATCGAATAATGTTACCGTCTAATCCCATTTTGTGTACATGTGGACATTCCCAGTGGTACTCTTTCAGAATGTCAGGCCTAGGAGTCCTGGTTTATTAACGAGGTCTGTCCTGGACAGGTTTTCAATATATCCATCGCTGCCATATAGGCATCTTTGTATGCTTTTGTCCAAAACAGGAAAAGGGTAACAATTTGTTGTTTAACTGGAATAACTACTTTCTCTTAACGATTGGCATGCATGTAATAATATCCAACTTAAGTACAGATCTCTTAAGAAGAAAACAGCAGCCCTCCACCACATGAAAAACTAATGTAGATGAAGATGTGAGTATGGTCCACGAAGATGATCCTCGTATATGTAAGTCCTCCCAACAAAGATTATATTTTCTTTTAAAATGTGGCTTTATATGCTTCCAAACATATTAGACATTTAAGAATGTATATTTTATTTCCTGGAAGTTCGGAAATGTTCATAACGTCCTTATAGGGAACAAATCAGAATTCCTCATTACTGTCAATCATCTAGACTAACATCCAGTCTCTGAAATGAACATACTTTACAGAAAAATACTGTTCATAAAAAAATAGTCATAAAATATAATGAAAAAGAGCCAATGCAGAGACTTTCTTCATTTTCAGAAACTGTGGAAATCTAGACTTGTCGCATATTCTAGACTTGCACGGGCTTTCTTGGATATATTTGTTTCAGGGTCTGTATGACAGACTCTCCATCATCCTATAAAGTTAATTATTTTGCCATAACGCTGCTGTTAACACGTGTTTGTATTGCCTTGTCCCATGTGGTGTTTTGCAACGAATATCCCTGCAAACTGAGCCCTGAAAATGTCTACTCACATGGGGAGGGTCATTGGTGTTCTCTATCTTAATGGTGAGTAGTTGTTGTGTTTCCAAATCTTTGTTGTCTCTGGCAACCACGGGGATAGAGTACAGAGGATGCTTGTCGAAGTCAAACGCGGTGAGACTCAGGAGTGACGTCACACACAATGTTCCCGAGTCAGCCTGTTTTAATGGAACATCAGAGTGATTGAGTGAGTGAGTTGGGTTTTACTCTGCTTTTAGAGTTATTCCATTAATATCACGGCGGGGGACACCAGAAATGGGCTTCACACTGGAACATCAGAAAGATGCAATATTATGTCTTCGTCGTTGAGTGAATGACTGAGTATGGTTTTCAGAAATAGGGATTCACACATTGTAACCCGGGCGTGACGAGCGAACGCTTTAACCACTTGGCAAACCCCACCACCCCACAAGAAAGTAGAAAGCAATAACTGAAACTAAGAATTACAATATAACGATCATTATTTATATATGAGGCAAAAGACTGAATTAGGTAAAATACTCTGAAGAACGTTTTATGTGTTCGTATATGAGGGCAACGATGACGTTAAAGATTTACCGAGTGCTTCCAGAAGACCCTATTTTTCACTCCGGACTGTACCGATCATGCCTGAACGTGTCTGTCATTATTATATTTTCGTTATATTCACCGAAACATGGCCAACCTGTTTGGAGCATATAGGTTGTGTTGTCATGAAGTCATCTTCAAACGTTGTGATGGAGAAGCTAATCTTCGCATCAGCATCGGGGTCGACTACGGATATGTTAGCGATGACTGATCCTATTTTTGTGTCCTCTGACACGCCCACGATGCTGGCGCTGGTGAAATCAGGGGCCTCGTTGACGCCTAACACCGTCACTGTCATCACAGCTCCCACCTATAGAGACGTCTTCATAATCATTGTGTATATTTTAAATTATTGTATCTCACCCGATAATATCCTTTGACAATACGTACGTACTTACGACAAACTACGTACATACGTCTCAATTAGTTAATAAGCACCTGCTTTAGACAAAAATGGAATAATATTTTATCCGCACCTTATTATTAATAACATAATTTAGATCCTCCTACAAATGAGATTACTGTACAACTAAGATCAGATTGACCAGTCACGTTGTTTTCAGCTTTTATGAACTTGTATTGATATATTTAAAATCAATGATACTTGTGTATTAACTTCAGTACAACTGAGATCGCCACACAACGAAGGTCAGTATACAAAACTTACTTTAGTAAAATGCTATACAACATGCATTTGCTATTAAAATTACGTATCATGAGTTTTGTATTCCATAACCCGAGGAGATCCGGGTTAGAAGTGATCTTCAGTAACCCATGCTTGTCGAAAGAGGCGACTAACGGGATCGGATTGTCAGGCTCGCTGACTTGGTTGACACATGTCATCGTATCCCAATTGCGTAGATCGATGCTCATGCTGTTGATCAATGAATTATCTGGTCCAGACTCGATTATTTACAGACCGCCGTCATATAGCTGGAATATTGCTGAGTGGGGCGTAAAACTAAACTCACTCACTCACTCGTATTTCATAACTGAAATTTCTATACAAACTTAGACCATTATACATCTGAGACCGCATTAGAACACAGAACCCTGAACACGCACATTTGCCACCAAAGAAAGTTGTCGGCCAGATCTGCACCATCTACATCGAAAACCCATCTCCACCCAACAGAAATTGCAGTAACTGGCGGTTAGGCATCGATGACATCATATTAATTCAACGGCCAAGAGACACTCATATTTTACTTGAATCTTTAAAAATACATATGCTCATAATATTATATATTATCCTTATAGTCTAAAAAGATCGCTGCTTCTCAAATAAATACATTGCAAGTATCCTCACTTACCGACGCTGGCGGTGACCCGTTATCTGTGGCCTTGACCTTCACCTGATAGCTGAACGTTTCTTCGTAGTTGAGACTTCGGCTTGTGACCAGAAGGTTAGAGTCGCGTATCATGAAGTTGGAGCTGTCGATTACCTCAAAGGTCAAGGTCTGTGATTGATCAACGTCATCTGCATTCAAGGTACCTAGGGATGTAATGTAAAATTAAGTGGAATCGACGGTAGGGATTCCGGGGCAAAGTATACACCAACGTCTCTCGTTCTAAATAAGTATGGTTTGACTACTTGTGTGACGTCTTGGGTTTAGCTGATAAATCACTGGTTTGTCTGGTCAAGACATGAATAATAATTCACTGTAATACTTGCACTTTGTGAGATGAGATGTACTTATATTGATAATTACAGTTTTAAGACAACTTAAGATAATTCCAGTAAAGTCTAAAGAATGGATTTTGATCCATGCTATCAATCTTTTGTATCACAAAGACACTCTGGAATATAAATGGAACAATTGCAGACAGCTGCGAATAACAACACTCTCTATTCAGAATTCTGCAAGAGAGTATGTTTGGTTTCTGCCTTGAACAATATTTCGGTTACAAAAGCTCAGCTTGATGTTGGATTTAAGTCAGAAATGATGCCGTTCTCGGACGTTTCCGGTTTTGTGGAACCAATTGCAACAACATGGGCATGCATATTTAATATAATAATGGACGTCTGGGACATGAACCCATGATCAGTGCACCCCTTAAATAACAGAGTCTTCGGAAGTAAAAGCAGTGGAAGACTGATATATAATGCTGTAAGGTCTTGTTGACCAAGGATCATAATCAGGGCTGATGTGATGACCAATGGTGCCAGGTACGCCTGAATGTTACCACTCTGGAAGTATATTGCAACATCAGCAGCACCGCCCGCTTTCAAAGTATTTGAAGAAACAAACGAACACTTCATTTGAGACGTATATAAAGTTTTCAAACATGTCTGTCAAGATGGTTCAGTGAAGTAGTTACCGACTATAGTGCCGGCAGGTAGATTTTCCCTCACACTGGTCCGTGTCAGTCGGAGATTCTCAGGTGGATCGTTGGCATCAAGAACGTTAATGGTAAATATCTTGTCATAACTCATCCGAGGCTTCCCGTTATCGCGTGCTCTGACAGTGATGTGGATCTCGGGATCGGACTCAAAATCCAGACGACAGATATCTGTCCCACACCGAACACGTGACGAAGCGGTGACAAGCTGGTTGTCCTTGACCTCAAACAAGCCTCTGCCGTCGTCCGGAAGACTGAAGGTGAACGTCTGACCTTGAGAGTCTTTTCGGTTGTCAGGGTCCTCTGCTCCGAGCTCACCCACAACAGTCCCCAGAGGGCTGTCTTCAGATACCTAAAATGAGTAGACCTCAGATTAATATAATAACTGTTGATATTATTCTTGGGGAAGTGTTGAAAAATATTCCATTTGACGTTAATATATTCAATTATTATTAAATCTTAAATGATCTCCTTTGTTCCAACGCAAAGACACTGAGCCCTCCAATGCAACTACATAATTTAGACAGCCAACATTACCCAAAATGTCACAAATGGGTATTATTACCTGACAGAAAGATAATTTGGATTCCGAGAGGTCTTTTGGGGATCGACATATAATTTCTTTCATTTTACTAGTGGGTAATATGCTATTAGTAATAGTTAATGTCTTGAACAATCTACTCGAAAATCGGATGGTCTGTCCCGTGATCATGAACATGCCTCCAACTATACGAAATAATCCGAAACTCACCATAGTCCGCTATTTCTTCACTATTTATATTTCATCTCATCAACAAACTGTCGTGGCTAATATAATCCTGTAATGCCTCTGCTATTTCAGTAATAATTCGCAAACATAGAACATCCGCTATTTCTTCACTATTCATATGACCATGTCCACAAACTTGCATCATATAATGCTTCTTCTATTTCAGTAAAAAATAAAACTTCCGTGGTTTTCATCAAGGCTAGACAAAGAAAAAAACGCCCTTTCCTTCGGGAAAAGGCACTTTGCTATACGCACTTTGTTCGCGGAGAGACTAATATCTGACGGTGGTTCGTTCATGTCGACGATGATGATGGTGAAGGTTTTCTGAAAAGACTGAGGAGGGACGCCATCGTCTGTTGCAGTGATTGTCAGAAGTGTTGTCTCCCGTGTTTCAAAGTCAAGATTCGCTGTTGATGATGTCTGAAAATGTTAATGTAGATCACTCTTAACAAAAGCAACCCGGTACGCTAAGCGTCTCTATGAAATCTGCACAAAAACGTCCAGGACGTATATATTTTGATTACGTCCCAAAGATTCGCCGAAGTCCTGTGTACACCACAGACATCACTTGCACGTACGCATGCACTTTCGCTATGACGATATATCCTCGAGGAAGGCATGCATATTTCCTCCAATATGGCTTAATTCCTGGACAATTTGTTGTTTTAATGTCTTAATGGGTAAGGTAATTTTCAATTCTGCTTTGGAGGTTTGGGGGGAAGATGGAATTATATGTATCATATCGCCATCTTACTATCGAGAAATGTATCGTATCGCGACAAATTACAAACAAGTCGTACCTTCAGCTGGTCCCCTTCAATCTTGAAGTTTAAAGCAGATTCTCCAGACAGGAAGTACACATGGTTGTCTCCCTTGTCGTCGTCCATTGTTGCGATAGTAGCTACAGAGAATGACCGCTGATCTTCGGGAACCTTGACCTCTTTGGAAGCTAGGCCATTTAGAATTATGTCCTGTGTGTAAAGTACAACATATGCTGAAGCTGATACACATATCGTAATTGTGGTAAATTATGGTATTCATTGCTAGACAATATCTTGTTTGGTGATTCAGGGTAGATGTTTATTCCAATATTCCAACTTTGTGGTTGTTGTCGATAAATAATAGACCAACCAATCCTGTGATCAACAGTATGATCATCGATCTACGCAATTGGGAAACGATGACATGTGTCAACCAAGTCAGCGAGCCTGACAACCCGATCCCGTTCGTCGACTCTTACGACAAACATGCGGCATTGAAGACTAATTCTAGCCCGGATCTTCACTTGTCGATTTACGGATATATTGGGTGCCCAGATGTTGACACAGATGTTGGCATATATAATACCCACAATGTCGAGATATGTCAAAGTTGTATCACTTCACTTACTGTAAAGAAGGACAAGATGCAATATGGGTGAGTATTGTTTTATGCCGCTTTTAGCAATATTCCAGCAATATCACGTCGGGGGACACCAGAAATGGGCTTCACGCATTGTACCCATGTGGGGAATCGAATCCAGGTATTTATCGTGACGATCGAACACTTTAATCACCCCGATACGAAAGAGTGAACTTTTTATGTACATGATCTTTTCCAACAATTACTGTTTTATTCATTTATAGGATTGTCCATATACTTTTAGAAAGGCTTGTTTGTTGTTTATTCCAGCTATATGGCAGCGGTCTCTAAATAATCGAGTCTGGACAAAACAATCCAGTGATCAACATTATGAGCATCGTTCAACGCAATTGGTATACGATGACTTTTAAGGTTTTTATGTGGAAATTTATAAAACAATTAAATAGTTAAGCAACATTATTTTCCTTCGGTAGTATAATATAATTATGTTTTAATCCACGGAGGCCACATAAGGTAAACTATTGGTAAACTAACTTTAGGAGGGTCGTTGGCGTCCTTGACAGTAATGGTCATACTGTTTGTGATGCGGATTTTCATCTTGTCCGTTGCCATGACAGTGATGTGGAAATCCTGCACCTCCTCGAAGTCAACCGACTCCTCCATCAAGATTGACGCGGTGCAGTAGTTGTTGATGTGCTGGAACAGCAAGGGTAGAAACACTGCAACACATTTCGTAAAATCCAATGACCTTGACCTATTTGATTTAATCCTTATAGTCCGTTAATACATCCAGATCTACGGTTTGATTATGAAATCCATTGACCTTGACCTATTTGATATATACACTATAGCCCGTTAATACTTCCAGATATACTTTCAATGGAAACATATATACCTGAATGGATAAGAGAAGAGGGGGTGATTGTGAAATCCAAAGTCCTTGACCTATTTCATATAAACCCTATAACCCGTTATTACTTCCAGATCTACTTCTTATGAAACCATTTATGCATAGATGGATAACAAAAGAAGGGTTGAGTATGAAATCCATCAACCTTGGCCTATTTAATAATAATCCCTATAATCCGTGAATACTTCCAGTTCTACTTGCAATGGAAACAGTTTTACCTTTATTAAAAAGAGAAGAGAGGCTGATTATGATATGCCAAGCATCTGGAATTCGTTTCACACATAAATTTTCTTGGAAAGGAATATTCGATGACCCATATGGGATGGAATAATCGCCAATATGTTACCATGGTAATGCATTATAACCAACCTGTAATGGCACACATCGCTGCGAGACCAAACTAAACTTGCTGTATGTGGAAATGACTCTCAATTCCAAGTTTTCATTTTCGTCCGCATCGTATACACTCAGTGTTCCGATTATCTCCCCTGGAATATACGTCACTTAGGTCGTCATAAGGCACTTCACGTTGACCGCAATATTTCAAGATAAACAAATCTGTCATGATTATGGCAAACGATTGCAAGCAGTGTTAATTCTTCCTGTAAACTAATTCTCGTTTGTCTATTTATAGCTTAAAGCTTGATAACAATAAAAAAGCTTTCACGAAACAGGTATTTAAAATATTAACATAGATAATAACAAACATGCCCCTTTAGAGAAATATTCTACGGGTAAAAAATATTTTAATCGTCATGATGCATTTGGAAATACACTTACTCAAAGAAACCGTTTTGAATCCGAGTTTTAAAAGACAGCGACTGACCTTTAACGTTTTCTTTCACTTTAGGGTGATCTGTTTCATAGCTGAGCTTGCTGTTGTCCGGCGTTACATGGAGATCGTATGGTGACTCGTTCACATCCCCAACGCCAAACACCAACTGGAGGGTTGCCTGGATGGAGAATGTTTTTCCCAATCAGTTCCAAGAAGAATTCAGAGAGTGAGTTTAGTTTTACGCACCTTTTAGCAATATTCCAGCAACATCACGGCGGGGACACCACCAAATGGATTTCACACATTGTACCCATGTGGGGAATCGAACCCGGGTCTTCGGCGTGACGGGCGAACGCTCTAACCAGTACGCTACCCCGCTGCTCCAATAAGAAATCAGACTATAAAGTGTGCATGAACCTCACTATCTAGAAGAAATTGAACAAGGTGGTCGCAAAAAGGTGAGCGTTTCCTGCCCCACCTGCAGTATCCGTCACAAACACATGAAAAAGGCTACTCAATTGGTAGCCTGAAAGAGCACATGACTACATGGAACAAGTCGAACATTCTCCAGCAAACACATTTTGTGCTTCTCGGACGTAGACACTAAATAGTTACGAGGTTTCGATTCATAAATTGGCCACGAAACAAAACAATTAATTATCTTAATTGATTGGAAGATTATACCATGTAGGCTACGGTTTTGTTTGTTGTTAAGGTCACTAAAACAAAACATTTGACTTTCCTAATTGGAAGATTGTACCCTGTGTGGTACGGTTTTGTTGGTTGATTAACGTCGCAATATTACAGCTATATGAAGGTGGTCTGTAAAATATCTAAATCGGACAATCCTACGACTGACATCATGAGCATCGATCAACAGAACTTTGATTACATGAATCAATCAAGTCGCCGAGCCTGACCAGTAAGTCGATTCTTACGTATGACTTGTGTTGCTAAAGATCAAATATACTGATACTGATTAATGTAAAATCATCTGCATCAAAGAATCAAATTGAAAGACTATACAAGGTGTAATCAATCTGTCAAATAAGCCACCGAAAATTCTGGACAACTGACCTGAAAGCAATTATTAGTTTCATTCCTTACCTCCATGGGCGGGCTACCATTGTCCGTGACACGTATGTCCAGTGTGTATTGTTTGTTCTTATTGGCCTCGTGGTCAAGCTTCTCTGACGCTGTCAATTTGTCGCCCTTAATCGCGAACAGGTTGGAGGGGTTGACAAGAATCTCGAAGGTATGAGACTGCCCAACGTCGTCATCAACGACAACTACCGCCAGCGTCTCCCCTGCGTAAAGTTAATACGTCCGTACAAAATTCTCTCATAGCATTAGGATTATAATACCAACTCTGGCAATATAATACAGAAATTGTGATCCATCCATATTAAGTTATCCGTCAAGTTTGAAATGCCTATCAAACAACCCTTCATGTGTTACCGTACGCGATGTTTCGCAAATGTTACCATTGCAGTGCCATTGTAGTTTTTGGTTCATTGGGACTTATACATGCAACTTATTAAGTCAACATAAAACTGCTTTGGCCAACAAATAATTGATTTTTTTAGAAAACCCACTTTCTGAAAAACAAGATCTCCTAAGGTCTTTTGCTTTATGTAATATTGTTGCAAATAATAATAAGATATGAAAGTGTTAAAAATGACAAAATCTTGCACTCTCATGCACATAGCAAATCAGTTTTCAAGAAATGCTCTAAAAGTTTTGCTCCTTTCTTAAAATATTCAGATCTAGATTCTGGTACCTGGTTCCACTTCTTCCAGGACATTCTGGGGATGGAGGCTGAGTTTCCTCGGTTTCTCATTGACGTCCACAAGTGTGATGGGCAGGTCGAACACATTCATCATGGGCGGTTGACCGTTATCCTCCACCAACACAGTAATGTAGAAGTTCCGCCGGATCTCATAGTCTAAAGTGCAGTACTTGCCACCCACAGTGTAGCACCTTGGGTCGGAGCTGGCAGCCAGCTGCCAAACAATAGAATATTTTGGTAAATACAATGAATGTTATTTGACTATATCACGCAGGATCGGCACCATGAGCAAACGCCGTCGGTGGATGGTGACACATAACAAGCATGCAAGCACACACACATAATAATATGTTTTTGATTGAGGCGATAAATTGCATTGCAGTATCATAAAAGAAGTCTTTAACTTTCATTCATTTTGATTTAATGTTAAGGTGTCAGGTTCGCTACATATCAATACGTTGTCGTGACACCATATCAATGAATTCGTTTGATTGGCGAACACATGATGTCATCACTATTTAATAGACATTCATAACCATATGCCGATTTATTAGCGGTTTGAATATCAAATCATTTTTCTGTCTTGGTCATGTGTATATTTGGTCCAAGTATGTGCAGATCTGATGATCCAAAGTTCAAGCAGACCCTGTATTGGGCAAATGGGTTGCATGCAACAACTGCCACTAGATAACCTTGGCAACACATTGTAACCAACCTCTAACGGCACTCAACGCCACCAAATACTGACCTTGACACATGTTTGTCCGCCCTCGGTGGTCAGTTCGAAGGTACCGTCAGCCGAGCTGATCAAGTAGATTGACATGGTCTGGCCGGGGTCATCATCCGTGACCAACAGACAGCCAACCTGAGTCCCTTCTCTGCTGTTCTCCCGAATCGTGTTCGGTACAAGCTGTATAAATATATTTTATTTGAAGTAATCGATAAAACGTAAAATCGATATAGGTTCACATCGTATTTAATTTAACAAAGAAAACCATGTTCTTTTCTGGTTTTACTGGATGTTGGTATGTAACCTCGGAACTTAACGACCCTAGCTGTATGACGGCGGGCTATGAATAATCGAATCTGGACCAGACAATCCAGTGCTTGGCATCATGGGCATCGATCTACGCAGTATGGATGCGATGACATGTGTGTAATAAGTCCATCCGATCACGGGTTACTGAAGTTTAGTTCTAACCAGGGTCTTCACAAGTTTCTCGGATCATTAACTTTCGAGAGGTACATGGTTGCCATATAATATACTCATGCCAATAATGGTTGTCACCCCCCCCCCTTCAATTTTTTAATTGGAGTGGGGGGTAGGGTGTGTGTGTTTGTGTGTGTGTGTGTGGGGGGGTTGACATCCATTATTGGCATGAGTATATATAAGAAAAATCGACTTAAGAATGCATATATGGTACACGATTACCTTTGATGAAATGGTTATATGTTGCATGATGTTACCATGTTACCACTCTACTCTGATTCCTGAGCGGCAGATACCTACCTTTGCAGACCTCGGTGGGTCGTTAGCATTCAAGACTGTCATATGGAAACTCCTGGTAATGAATTCTCCGTCAAAGTCCGTAGACTTTATTTTGACGTCAAATCTGGATTATAAAAGAAAAGAGATTACCAAAAGTTTCACAAACACACAGAAGCGAGGAGAAGTATGACTGTCGTTTAAACATATATATTAAATTATTATATATGGTCTGATATGCGACCAGCCTTAAATCAGATGCCGACGCCCAAACTGCATACTTTGAGATGCAGCTATCACATACTAGAATATCCATAAACCCAATTTGAAAGGAAAAAACTTTGCTAATTATTCCATGCCTTAGAATGATTCATACATGCTATCACTCACAGCCTCATTACAACAATCACCGACCACGCATTCTCTCGCCCATTATTCCACCAATCACGCACAAAATATCCACCATTCACATGCACAAACATAAACACTCCGAGAACCATTACATTAGAAATGTCTGTAAAAAACACAAAACAGTTCATACAATTAAATTATATACATCAAAGGAAATATTAAAAAATTAATACAAACAAATCAGTCACTTGGTACCAAATGCAAACATTTCAATAAATTACTGTCACTGCTGGTATGGTGGAGTGAGTGAGTATGGCGGTACGCTTTTAGCAATATTCCAGCAATTTCATGGCGGGGGACACGAGAAACGGGCTTCACACATTGTACCCATGTGGGAAATTGAACCCGGGTCTGACGAGCGAACGCTTTAAGGCTACCCTACCGGTAGGCTTCTGATATGGTGAAAGTAATCACTGAGGCTGTGGATATCACCGTATATGGGATTATGTGTATTAGTTCCGGTTCAGATCTGTAGTAGTAGACTGGGAGTCCTTCTCCTTCATGTCGATGTGTGGTATATCCATGACCCTGGTGCATTGTTTAACTTAGTGGGCGGTATGTTGGGTTCGATATGTGTTGATCTGTCCGTGGCTGCCCAAACCGAAACATGAGTCCCATTAACCTATTCAGACAATTACCTACTTTTCTGCCGATCTGATTTTCTCGTGTGAAAGTGAAAAGAGACACCACAAACAACTATGGTTACACTGAATTCCAATTCCTTGTTTCAAAATAAAATGGTATTTACAAGTTAAGTTTACTTGTAATTTAAAACTTATATCACATCGTATTTCTATATTTCATGGCGAGATGTAGGCAGCATGACCTTTACTAAGACGTCACAGACTGCCCCTGTTTGATGAGGTCGTAAAATGATTCACAATTTATCTGGCTCACAGGTTACACCTGTTATGTATTTTGTGCGCTTAGTCAGTGAAGTTCTATAACGCACAATGTGATTGATATAATATCAAGTCCGTACCAGACCGCCAAACTTTTCTAGCGGCAGAGCTTCGTTTTGAGATTTCCAGATTTCCGTCTGTCCGAGCAAGCTGTACGACAGAGCACGCTGCACGACGTGTTTGTAAGGGTTAGAAGGAGCGTAATGTTGCAATATACAAGTGCTTAGATGTATCAAATAATACTGATTAATATTTATGTATCCAGTTGAATGATTTGGTCTCACAATTCTGGCTTGAATTGTACTCTGTTGCGCAATAGGACGAAACCCAGTCAGCAGGAAACGAGACTGTTGTGTAATCAATGTTTTGACTTGCACATTAAGATGCCAAAGTCCAAACCCATCGGGAGGCATGTATGTCGAGTTCGATCCCTCTCGGTTCGGGACTACCTTACTGGACACAAAACGTACACTATGTACTTTTTGATTTTACATATACTTAATGGACATCGATATAATTAAACTTTTCAAATACTTTGGACAGGTTTACAGGGCTGTTTTACTCAGTCAACGTTAAATACGAATACTAAATAGTCCTGCAAAGATATGGACATTGTAGTTCCTTCAATGAGACCAGTTCCTTCAGGGGTCTACTATCCACGGGGCATAGATGCTATGGGCGAAATATCTCGCCGAGCTGCGACTTTGTCAATTGTGAGCTCGAATTCTTTGTTTGTTCTTTTGTCTTAACACCATGCCAGTCGATTTTCAAATTAATGATCTGTTTTTCATCACTTTTCGACAGACCGCGATGTAACTGAAATACTGCTCAAGACGGTTTGAAACAAACTCACTCACTCACTCATTACACTACGTGACAAATGCAACACTGAAGACTACTATATTCCTCCTCACTCTCTGGTCGATTCCGACTCATAGCTGGCTTCCTTCTGTAGGCAAACCCTGTTACCCCTGATCATCACCGTCCCCGAGGCGTCGCTCACAACAGAGAAGACGTGCTTGTCGTAAGGTTCGTTGTCCACTAGAGTGGTCAAGGCAGCAAAACAGGTTCCAACAGGCCAGTTTTCGTCAATCGTCGTAGCGTTTATCTCAATCTAAAACATTATGGGCATTGGTTCGTAGAATGCTGAATTGGACTACAGTGACGTTTTGGAAAGCTAATATGATGACTGATAGACGATAGTCAAAGGATGAAATCCCTTTTGAGATGTGTATTACTTCGTTACCGTGGTTACAGTTGTAACCTATAATGACCCATTAGGTAGAAGCTGGGTAAATGCATTGGGTTAGCCGTCCCAGTCAACTAAAGAATGATTATACTTTTTTCTTTCAAAAAGGGCTTTGATTGCGTACATCTATAGTAAACCAAATTCAGATCTTCTCTCTATACTGACACTTCGAGTATGTTGTAGCTAGTAGTTAAGCATTACGTCAGGTCCTACTGGTTCCATATTTCGTTGCTAATCGACTTTAAATCGACTATTATATTGTCAACCACTTACATGTACATCATCCACACCCAGTTTCCCGTTCGGACAATATGTTCTTTAAGGACCGACAATTTCAGGCCTGTTTTTGATGCTATGAGAGATGTTACACTGACGTGCAGAATCACGTTACCCCTAAAGGCTGTCATTCCCGCAGATGACAGTAAAGTGCGGAATTACGTTACCCCTAGAGGTCTTCTGTTTGCCAAGCCACAGTAGAGCGAGTTCTGTGACCACGTTCGGTTCGATAGACATTGGATGGACCTAGGTGACCCTTTGACCACAAATTCTTCGCTGGTGCAACCTACAGGAATACACGCATCCTGGAAACTTTGACCCTGGAAATGGACAAACAAATAATGCAATTTTCATCTGCAAGAATAGAATTTCAATGTATATGCTAACGACAAAGAAGATTATATTTCACTTCTCAAGTAGTTTCGTGCACGTGACTATACAATAACTTAACTAAACCTGGCGATGTAACAAAATAGGTGAGTTACCAACGAGCAAGATGAATTATAGAAATTCTGCCTCATGAAAATTAGGTTATGCAAAGAATTTCAAATATCCAGTCACGAAACAAGACACATAATAAATCTGCCATTCCAAGACGCCACCAGATTGTCGTGTGTAGATATATGTGGGTTTTATTATCTCAAATACACACATCGGTTCAGGCATTCTATCAATGAATGACGTCACATAAAATCGTCATGAAAATGGATGACAATTTCTTTTGCGACAATGAGCCCATATGACGTCAGGTTGCTATAAGACTCTTCACAAACAATGGAATAATTGTGATAATAATCACTAAGTATCTTTCAGTATATTTTCACTTTATCTGTACCCTCACGGTTAATCTCATGACATAACTGCGGATTCTCAACTGGCAAATGCAGATTGTAGGTAGACATATTGAAACAGGTTGGTTATATTCCTGACTGGTATATAGACACCATATTTGTCTACCGCTTACTCAATGAATCTGATGTTTTGTTGGTTTCCACTCAGCGTTCAAAATATTGAAATAATCGAGTCTGAACCAGATAATAAAATGACTGACATCGTGAGCATCGATCTAGGATCTGGGATACGATGACAAGTCAGCTAGTCTGACCACCCACCCGATCCCGTTAGGGACCGTTCATAATTTATGGCTAGGGGGGATAATAAAGCTGAAGACCAGGCCCCGATTTCTCGAAACAATCTTAAGTCTGAGTTTTGACTTAAGTAAGAGTTTTTACTCAAATTTGAGAAAAAGCAGGAAAATGCATTTCCCAGAATGAACTGAAATCGATATTACACTCAAACATAGTTGACAATTTGAGTTCGGTAGATAGGCTACTTAAGTTGTTAGGGCCTTTTTATTTAAAAAAAAGCAGTTGAGTTAAAAAATCAGCTGTTTCAAATTGTCAAACTCAGTTGGAAATTTGAGTGAAAACTTAAGTTTTTTCGAGAAATCGGAGCCAGTTCTAACCTGGATATTCAAGGTTCTCTAACTGGCATCATAGTAGGTCTATGTCTGATAGCAATATTTGGGCAGTTTGGGCTAGGCCCCGTTCCACAAAGCGATCTTAGCGCTAAGACACCCGTAAGTCCTGTTTATGCAGGTGAGTTACGATCGCTTTGTGGACGGTGGCCCTAGCAATAACCCCTAACACACCCATCCCCCACCACACACCGCCCCAAGGGGCGGATCTAGGGGTGCCCCCCACCCCCACCACCACACACACTTCTCCCCCGAAAAAATTACCCTAAAGAACATTTCCCCTTAACCTGGACTTCATGTTATATGTGCACCCCTCTTCTCCCAAATCCTGGATCCGCCCCTGCCCCACCCCCGGGTACTTACAGTGGGGCAGCTGTACTTGACACTCTGACAGGCGTCCCTGAACTTCAGGCCTTCTGGACAGTGTCTACTATAGGGCCACTTACACCGGATCTCGGTGCAGCTGTACCCGTCCGGCTGCAACTCGTAGCCCACCTGACAGCTGCACGCGCCCTGGTTGCACAGCTGGCTGCACTGGGGGTGACAACCTTTCGTCTCCTGGGTGGGATATATAGTTATTTGGAGTGAGTGAGGATTGTTTTACAGCGCTTTTAGCAATAGTCCAATCACGGCGGGGGACACCAGAAATGGGCTTCACACAATGTACCCATGCGGGGAATCGAACCCGGAAATCGGCGTGACGAGCGAACGCTTTAACCGCTAGACTACCTCACCGCCCCTATAGTTACTTGGAACACATGAATTACATCCTGTCTTGTTTAAAGTGATGTTTAATGGACACATTTCCCATCAAATCCCAGCATTATCTTAGTGGCATAAGGACTGTAATTTGAACAGACACTTATTGGAACTTGAATTCTTTTTCATTATCAGATTTATCTAGATTTGCAATTTTCACATCATTTTCGCCACACCCTTTTTACTAGAACTGTACCACATAGCACAATCAGTGCAAATGCAAAACGTCGGAATCTAATCCTGGAAAGCGTTGTCATCCTTTCCGCGTTATGGCCAGTTTCTAAAAAGGATTTTACAAACTTCAGCATGCTATTCACATAGAATATACGTTTGTCGAAAACTTATATAAAATTCTCTTAGTATATACCTTTAGAAAACTCAAAATTTATACTATGTCGCCCATGGGCAAGAATATGTTAGCCTGCTCAAAGCTCGTGTTTTTCATGGGTTTCCAGAATTACATTGTGACGTGTTATGTAGAAATGTTCATCAAACGTAGGTCGAACACCTTCACCTTGTGAACTACGTAGATTAACCCAAAATAACCAATTGTTATAATATAACTACTGTGATAACCGAGATCGATGCCTGCCCCATTCATCCCAGCTACCGATTAAGTAGGGGTAAAAGAGTAGCGATTCCGACAATGGATTAAAAACTGAATGGCGGGGCACCAGTAGATTTCAGAGACGAGACGAGTGTATAACTTACGCTCATCCAGGGACAAGGTTGTCCGCCACACTCGGTATTCAGGGTCACGTTTCTATAACGCTTTTGCAATCCTTTATAGCAGTTGCGCAGACACTCACTCCATTCCGACCACCGAGACACCTTAAGCCAGAAGCAATGTCCAAGCAGTGCAGAAAGGTGATAAAACAAAGCAAAGTAGCAAGCATGGCCAATGGTGTGAGAAATGAAACAAGCATGACTTATTGTCGCGTTTGAAAATTGAATTGTGAGATCTTGCTTAGGCTGTCTTTACTTTTTTTTCTTTGTTTATCATCTCCCTGAATGTTCATTTGACGTAAAGTAATAAGCGTTTTTAATCGCATATTAACCCCGCCCATCAATAACTGAATTTGTATCAAAATCTATCTAATAAAAACTATACATCAAATCTACAACTTTCATTATATAATTTGATATCCCGGTTTCGCGTATTAAAAAAGTAATAAATATTCACAATGTCTTTAACAAGAAATTGATTTTGATTTAAAACTCGTGACCTGTATGCATCAAATGTATTGTGTATCCATATGTCTCTAATTAAAATCGTGAGAAGAATTATGACCCGACTTAACTGTGAATTATATATATCATTTAATCAGGTTATAGAGACAATAACTGAGTCAGAATATTTCTGAAACATCAAAATGATGATGATGATGATGATGGATCATGGAGACAGCAACGTGAAAGAATGAGGTTTCTTGTTCTCTGCCGTGTAAAGCAAATCAATAGCTGAAAAGCCTGGCCATATTGTACACCCATGCCGCTGGTATTGTGGGCAAACTCACAACAAGTTTAAACGCGGAACATGTGAGTCCGCCACATTCATCGTTCTGTGTGATGGTTCTGTTGCGTTTCATTTCCCCTTCGTTGCAGTTGCGCACGCATCCTGACCATTCGGTCCACTGACCAATCTAAATACAACATGGTGACGCAATGGAATATACAGTAAACTATCTTTATACCCAGAGGAGGGTTAAAATTTGGTGGTTGTTTTGACAAGTTTCCAGCTATATGACGGCGGTCTGTTAATAATCAAACAAACCAGACTATACATTGATCGACATCATAAGCATCACGATGACAATTGTCAACCAAATCATCGAGCCTGACCACCCGATCCTGTTACTGGCCGTTAGTCGCCTCTTACGACAAGTATGCATGGTTGCTGAAGACCAATTCTAACCAGGATCTTCAAGGGTTGACAGTTTAAGTAATGAACTACTAAATATTGAATTGACTGTGAATTGTTGATCACCTACTTCAGAAATCCTCATTTAAATTTTACACGCCCAAAGCAGTTAAAAACAATCACAATATATTTTGCCATTGTCAAGTTCAGAAATGGCCACGAACGGAATGACTTGAAAGCCAAGTAAAATAAAAATTCCACTTTTGGTTTGAGTAGCTGGAATCGGTAGACTGGACCCAGCCAAACAACAGGTTTACCTGACAGTCCCTCCTGGCAGTGTGAGACGTGCACGGAGCTGTTTCTTCCGTCGTCTTGTCCGAACACTGACCACCACAGTACGCGGGCGTCAACATGGTCCGGCTCCTGAGCTTCAGACCCTCACCGCAGTCTGTGTTGCAGGCTGACCACTGGGTCCAGTCCCCGAACACACAGTCTACAACTGTCGTCTGCTCACACTCCCTGGTCTCCAGTAACTCAGGACAAGGAGATCCATTGCACGCCTGGTCGGTCGTTTTGTTGCGGGATCGTTGACTTGTAAATATGAAACAGTCACTTGTAAGTACATTTCCACCTTTCCTTCATATATTTACAGTATTGTTTAGCAGACAACAACGAGAGTACGATGAACGTGGGGAATTTACTTTGGTAACACTTATTAATCATTGAGGGTTTAACATTTAACTATACGTCCTTGATTTGCTGCATCAAACATGTGACATCCAATACTCAAGAAAGCATTATAAATTCTGTCTCAATCAGTGTCTAAGGTGTGCTGTGTGTTTGCTATGCTCTGGAAGAAAAGTGGGACGATTGAACTTTCAAAAAATTAGATTTGTATAATTGCAGAGACATTTGTAATTCTCTACAATAAAGCATACTACCTATATTGGAAGGACATTGATATTTGCTTACATCTCCTTTCTACAATAACACCCAAGCGCAGCAACCGTGACAGTCGTATTTTTTAAATTTCCTTCACTTCAGACACTAAAATGGCGTCAAGGGTGTTCGCAGGTAGATTTTAAAGTCGCTATTTGCAACTTTCACTCACATCACGGCTGACGGACACCAGAAATGTTCCCACAATGTATCAACGTGGGGAATCGAACTTGGGTGCACAGCATAATGAGTTACTACCCTACACCGTCGCCCGTTTCCGGAACGAGCTCTTTAGTGAACGATCTGATATGTTTCAAACCACAGGGAGGTTATTGTGTCGATGATGTCTCACCTGACGCCTTTGCCACATGTGGTGCTGCAGAACGACCAGGGTGTCCACTCAGTGACCACACAGTCCTGGACACAGCACGGACCAGAACAGTTTTTCTTCTCCACGAGATTAGGACACGGCTGACCATGACAGTACCCGTCCACCAGTATAGACCTTATGCGCTCCTTCTGGCCACGACCGCAGTGACCATTGTCCAGCTCGCACAGCGTCCACTGTGACCAGGGAGACACCTACAGCACACAGAATATTGTCATAAAACCAGTTTAGTTTAAACTGAAATGAAGTGAAGTACGCCTGCATAAGAATTTAGTTTTGATTTTCACTTTTAACATTGCTTTTCTTGTATGTTGTTTAACGCCGCACTCGGACATTTTCCAGCTGTATGACAGTAGTCTGTACATAATCGACATCATGAGCATCGACCTACGCAGTTGGGATACGGTGACATGTGTCTACGAGTCTGACCACCAGATTCCGTTCTATCGACAAGCATGCATGTGTTAAGTGAATACTTCAAAGTACTGATTACTGGAATGTTACGTCCTTGTGAGCTGAAGAATATACTTTCATGGTTCGTATGCATTCTTTTTAATAAATGCAAACAATGAATTATATATACTGGGTATAGGTCTGATACTTGTTTCGGTATAGTTTATATCTTTATCAATAAATCAACTACAGCAATTCCGCCAATTACACTACGAATCCCCACGAACACTTCGGACCTGGATTAGAATAGGTCCTTCAACACCAAGAACCCTCTCGAGAACCTGGATTAGAATAGGTCCTTCAACACCAAGAACCCTCTCGAGAACCTGGATTAGAATAGGTCCTTCAACACCAAGAACCCTCTCGAGAACCTGGATTAGAATAGGTCCTTCAACACCAAGAACCCTCTCGAGGACCTGGATTAGAATAGGTTCTTTAATACCAAGAACCCCCACGAGGACCTGGATTAGAATAGGTCCTTCTACACCAAGAACTCCCACGAGGACCTGGATTAGAATAGGTCCTTCAACACCAAGAACCCTCTACACCAAGAACCTTTTCGAGGACATGGATTAGAATGGATCCTTTAACACCAAGAACCCCCACGAGGACCTGGGTTAAAATAGGTCCTTCTACAAATCGAACCCCCATGAGGACCTGCATTAGAATAGGTCCTTCAACACCTCGAACCCTCTCGAGGACCTGGATTAGAATAGATCCTTCAACACCAAGAACCCCCACGAGGACCTGGATTAGAATAGGTCCCTCTACACCAAGAACCTTTTCGAGGACATGGATTAGCATGGATCTTTCAACACCAAGAACCCCCATGAGGACCTGGATTAGAATAGGTCCTTCAATACCAAGAACCCCCACGAGAACCTGGATAAGAATAGGTCCTTCTACACCAAGAATAGGTCCTTCAACACACCAACCCCCAACCCTCTTGAGAACCTGTATTAGAATAGGTCCTTCAACACCAAGAACCCTCTCGAGAACCTGGATTAGAATAGGTCCTTCAACACCAAGAACCCTCTCGAGAACCTGGATTAGAATAGGTCCTTCAACACCAAGAACCCTCTCGAGGACCTGGATTAGAATAGGTTCTTTAATACCAAGAACCCCCACGAGGACCTGGATTAGAATAGGTCCCTCTACACCAAGAACCTTTTCGAGGACATGGATTAGAATGGATCCTTTAACACCAAGAACCCCCACGAGGACCTGGGTTAAAATAGGTCCTTCTACAAATCGAACCCCCATGAGGACCTGCATTAGAATAGGTCCTTCAACACCTCGAACCCTTTCGAGGACCTGGATTAGAATAGGTCCCTCTACACCAAGAACCTTTTCGAGGACATTGATTAGCATGGATCTTTCAACACCAAGATCCCCCATGAGGACCTGGATTAGAATAGGTCCTTCAATACCAAGAACCCCCACGAGAACCTGGATTAGAATAGGTCCTTCTACACCTCGAACCCCCACGAGAACCTGGATTAGAATAGGTCCTTCTACACCTCGAACCCCTACGAGGACCTGGATTCGAATTGGTCCTTCAACACCTCGAACCCTCTCGAGGACCTGGATTAGAATAGGTCCTTCTACACCTCGAACCTTTTCGAGGACATGGACTAGGATAGATCCTTCAACACCAACAACCCCCACGTGGACCTGGATTAGAATAGGTTCTTCAATACCAAGAACCCCTACGAGGACCTGGATTAGAATAGATCCTTCAACGCCTCGAACCTTCTCGAGGATCTGGATTAGAATGGGTCCTTCTACACCTTGCACCGCACGAGCATCCAGGTTAGGATACGTTTATCAACACCTCGAATATTCACGAGGACTCAAATTGAAACATAAGACATCGAACCCCAAGAACACCGAGATTACAGTTGGTCTTTAACATCCAGTTGCTGGATGAGCAGGTGATAATTCACCTGTATATGAACTGGTGTTTCTGTAAATATATATATTTATATAACGGCATTCTGTATCATATTATTATCGCACAGAAACAGACTAACGCTTAGTCTCTGAAAATATAAAATTCCTATAGAAACAACTAGAAAATTATATCGTAAGTGTGAGTCACACTGTGATTAAGGTCAAGTACAATAATTGAATTTTAGCAACCCGCCCTTTTGGGTTTTGGCAATCTAACAAGAAATAGTAATGCATTTTAATTACAAAACAGTCGACAAAGGCGAACAAGCCGACGTTTGTATATACCCAGTAATTGAGTAAAGATTATGTAGAATACCACTCACACTGGCAGCCTTGTAATGCCAACGTCGGTAACGGCAACACCATACAATAACACTTCCAGCTGGCAACGGGTGTGACATAAACTCTGATGGCAACAGATTGTAGATTAATTTCCCATTACTCAGACTAAAGCGACTGCCATCTGGCATACTGATTGCAGACTTAGGCTCGCATAGCTGCATGTAGAATCGGATGATATTTAAGAATGGTTTGGACCTCTTCCAATATGAGACGCGGTCCTTCGTGGATACACGTACTCAGATGTACTCAGATCTCTATGTTCTATGAGCCAGAACCAATCATATTAAATTTCATATGAAAACAATAACAGCTCATTTTGAACACATGTCATTCACAACTTCACAACAAAACCTTTCTCAAACATTTTCCAATATATTTTTATGGATGCGTATTTGCAATAAAGACGAGTGTTGATTGACAAGTTCTGATCCAACTACGAGGTATGATCAGAAGACCCTAAACGGTTCGCAAGTATTAAATATAATACTTTCTATGCTTAAATTGTGACCGTCAGATTTTCACCTCTTCCCAAATTGGAAGAATAGAACTGTCTGAGTAGCAGTATCCAATTGTCGAAGACATCGCGTATGTCACGGGGGACTTTTTAGATCAACAGGACGAAGCCACATACACCACTGGGATCTATGCATTCCGGCATCTTTGGCAGAAGACGGCCGACCTCAGGGTGAGTATTTATTAATTATGCTGGAAAATATCAACTAGCAACCAACTCAACGAGCGAAGCCATCCTAGTTAGCTTTTAGCCGTCACTCGTGTATCAAATAACAAGTAGTACAGAACAGAAATAGAGAATTGTATGTTTATTAACTTTGCTCGCTCGAACCATTTTGCCTACTTACCATACTCAGGTATTTAAACATGTAGCTAACGCTGCATTGCCAGCATCCACATCAGTATTTACGACACAAGTATCTGCCACTTTTAGCAAAGGTGATTTTCTAGCCAATCTAAAAACTAGAGATTCAAAGAAGTAAATGATACAAGTTGTTCACCTATGTTGCCATAGGTGAGGTGAGGTGAAATTGGGCTTAACGTCGTACTTGAGAATATTTCACTCATATGACGACGTGCATGCGTGTGTATGTGTATGTGCGGCTGCTTGTACTAGCCCAGACTGAAGCTGGTTTTATAGTGCTGGCCCACTGAGATACCATACCGCAGTGAAGCATGAATACCCCACTCAGACACATTATACTGACTCCGAGCCGACCAGTCCTTGTTGTACCTATTAATGCCGAGCGGCAGGCCGGGACCAACAAGTACCATATTTTAACGTCTTTTGGTATGACGCTGTCGGGGATCGAACCCGCGACGTTCCGCTCTCCGGGCGGACGCTCTAACCACTACACTACGGAGGCGGTCTTATGTTGCCATAAGCAATTTGGATCATCGTTTACATTTTTTCTAACTAAATCAATACTTCCATGATGACGTTAACTTTGGGTGATCGTGTTTATTTTCTGAGACCATGAGAAATATAATGGAACATAGATTTGTCTCTTCTTATAACGGAATTTAGTCGAGAGAAGGTTTTGAGATTATCTTTGCTGAATTGGGTAACATATTATAACAATTATACATGTGATAAGAGCGAAATGTGAAGTATGATTATTTCGTCGGAAATGTACAAACACAATTTACGTTTTCACTTATGCTCTGGTCACGGCTCCCATAAAGTTTTTAAAATATATTTTTAGTGTAAAATAGCTTTGTAAACCACTTAAATCTCTTGCTGTTCAAGGTTTACGTCTTTTTATATCTATAACCCTTGTCTGTGAGTTGTAGGGTTTGTGTTGATTTGTATAAGAATGTGGTATTATCTACATAGACCAACCATATATATACTCTTCAAAAAACAACAACTTGACTTAGGACAAATTTGAATTTTAGGAAAATATTTGACACAAACCAATCCATGCCGATCACAGCATGTGGGGAAACGTTTGAAAAAAGAAACGTTTAACAAGAACGTTACGTTACACTCACGTCTGTAGTAAATCGCTAAAACGCACGCTGCATGAAATGCACGAGCATCATGAAATTGTGTATCACCCTGAGCTGAAGCCTATGACTGTAGGATTTAAAAAGCTGCATCAATGATACCCCACATTCATTGCTATAAGCCACTATAGACAAGAGTATGAACAGACTGACAGAAGCTCAACGACACAACGCCATCGGCCGTTTACAAGGACGGACATCGTAGCATGATGTGGCAAGGCACTTCAGCGTGTCCAGACAGACCATCTCAAACCTATAGACCCGATACAAAAATACTGAGGGTGTTAATGACAGACCCAGGTCAGGTCGACCTGGAGTTACTACCACTGCCCAGGATCGCCCCATCCGGTTGAGACATTTTCGTTCAAACACCACGGCCGCATCATCCACAACAATCCAAATCCCTGGACTGTGCCAAATCCCCGACCAGACAGTGCGCAATTGGCTATGGAAAGCCAGACTTTTTGCCAGAAGACCAGTTCAACGTCACGTCGTTCCCTACATCAACGTCAGCGGTTGATCTTTGAAGCCTGACAATGCTCGACCTCACGTGTTTGACAGGTCTGCCTCCAGCAATGTTCAGTTATTACCTTGGCCTACTCGATCACCGGGTTTGTCCCCCATCGAAATCTAGGGGATACTCTTGATCGACGCTTGCGCCAGCGTAATATCGGCCACCTCAGACACTACAAGAACTGCACACAGCACTTCAGCAAGAGTATCAAAACATTCCTGAAGACAGCATTCGGCATCTCCTTTTACTCTGTCCAAGTGGCTTTAAAGTGCATACAATGTGACAATTTTCATCAGAAGGACAATCATCTGCTTAAAGCGGAGTTCTCTGTGTGAGTCCATATATATCTTAAGCATGTATTAAGGATATTACTCTCAAATATTAATGATACTAGATCATAAATACATGCAAACCAAGGCAATTGTTCATGTGGGGCATATGGTATAAAAGTAGAGCTACGGAATGGCATCAGACATAATGTTTGTCACTGAGGGCCAAATTTGTAAATGTTTTTCATATGTCTTCAACAAAACATTTTGAAAGCTTTCCTGACGCCCTTTGAGCAGTAGTCGTGTGGGGCGCATTGATTTCTTTGAAGAAACAGCATTCTCGATTGTATTTCATCAGTTGTGACATTTAGACACAAAACGTTGAACCTTAGCCTAACAAATGAACATATTTTATAGAAAAAATTCTCAGGTAAAATGCATTCAATATAATAAAATGGAGCCCATAGACTTTCTTTCTCCATTTTCAGAAAACATTGACTACTGGGAAGGTGAAATCATCCCTCCTGTCAAAGGCCATGTGGATATCTTTCTGTAATTCTGAATCTTCAGTGAGGTCTTCAAAACAGGTGAGGTAATTGTAATTTCTGATTCTGTATACAGGTTGCATCCGTGTCTTAATCCAAATCTTCATATTGATTGCAATATTTGACTGAGATATGGTTGGGTTTTTTTTTAAAATCTCACTTATATTGTTGGCATGCAGTTAAATTACAGACATTTTCAGCTGCCGGCTTGCTGATACGGCGTTAAGCAATATTCACTTACTCGATTCGAGTTGATTAAAAAGGGATTGCATATCATTATTACAAGGTATAATACTATTCTGTTTCATGCTTACTTTACAGTCCACGTTGTGGTACCTCTCACAAGCCTTATGGTCGGTGTGGACAGGCGCCTCACAAGGCTTCCCCTTGCAGACAGCTTCTTCCACATACCTAGTCCTGGTCATATTGCCGAAGCCACACGTAGCCGGACACTCTGACCACTGACTCCAGTCCCCTTGGACACAGTCCACTGGACAACACGGACCCTGGCACTCCCTCACCTCCTGGGGAATGTCGATACACATCTTGCCACCACACTCTGATTTCTGCGCCACGTACTTCCGTCGTATTTGCGTACCTGTCTGTTCACAATGTGCATTACAAGATCCCCAGGTCATCCAGTGCCCGTACACACAATCCTTATAGCAGCATAAGGTGTTGCACAGCTTCTCCGTCGTACGGTCGTCACAGTAACCTCCACAGGAGGAAGGATGGATCTGAAACCTGTACCTGGAACATGCAATTCTTGCTCCAGGATCACTACAGGACGTGGTCGAGCAGGAGCAGGACCAGGCGTACCAGTGGTCCATCAGGCAATCAACGGGGCAGCATTTCCGGTTGCAAGGCTCCGTCTCCGTCGTGTTGTCGCTGCACCTGCCGCCGCAGCTTGCTTCCTGGAGAATAAGTCGGGTTCGATCCCGAACCCCTGAGTCACCACACGATTCGGAACAGTCTCCCCACTGAGTCCAGTCCTGGAGGGTGCAATCCTTGGGAACACAAGCTCCATCTCCTGGGAAGGCTTGGGTGGGAATGGTTAGCACCAGAACTGTCAATATTTTGATTGTGATGGGTATTTTAAAGTGTAAATAATCCATTTTGGGCCTCTTTCCTCAAACCTCGTTTGGAGGTTTATACACGTGCGGAACAAAGTTATGAACTGTCCTCCAATGCTGATGAACACCCAATAACAAATGACTTTCATTCGTTCATTTTGATGATTTTAGTGACAACAGCGATGTTAAGACATTCGACGTCCAAATGCACGAAACATGCTCTGTCATATGGCACTACTATATGCCGACTGGTTACGTCTTTGTATTCCAATGCTTGTTGTTCAGTATACTGATCCTGTATATGTTGAAGGACTCTAAAGAAAGGAGGTGTCATTAGTATGCATATCCCGCCCTCGAGATTAGCCTATTGATCCGGGTAACATATGCAGCAGTCTGGCAGAGCCCAAGGCGTGGACAATCGCTTCTTTAGAACTTAATGTGACGTTGTATGTGTATAAGAACATAGTCAACATAAACACAATGTATTTAAATCGCTATGGTATTCTTAACACATCTTTCTGGGAGAAGAAAACTAAGAATTGAAAGGCACAGGCCTATCGTAACCAAAGTTACGTATTTTGTGTCAATGTATACCGTCAAGGGTAAAATTGTTTATTTCATGCGGAGAAAGGTCAGATGTGTTATTTATGTACGCTGGTCAGAGCTTGGGGTTATTTATTGGTACAGTCCGATTTAGAATTATTCAGTCCCGCTGTGTTTCTTGCTGAAGTCCAATCTTAAGTTAATCTTACGTACGTGGAACAACAGAGCATTGTACATCAGCATGTGACCGGCATTTGTACGTGACTGCTTGTGGAAGTCTGGGATTTTATAATACATTAGCCACTTTCACACATATTCATTCTATAACCACCTTCACACAATTCAAATGATTCATCATTGATTCATGTCATGGATATGCTCTCTTACTTTGGCCGTACAATATCTTTTAATCCAGTTCGATATTTTATTCAACGTGTTTGCACGGTGACCTTTGGTACCATTCATGTCCAATGTACTCTCTTTGTATTTTAACATGTGTCGTGAAATTCATGATGTATTTTGACAAATGGAAAATGAGGCATTTAGGATATATTTTCATATAATGCACAGAACTTTATTTAAAACACGTATTTAGATCACCCTTGAACACTGAAACACGGAACACTAGACGGTGCTAAAGCATATCTTATCATGGTTTGGGCATTCATGTATTGTATTTTAAATCAATTACAGCTAACATTTTTTGTATATTGGCTTTCACCTGGTATACAGACTGATTTTCTGTGATCCAATCGAGTGATTTTCACTGCTATTTTGCCTTTTACAAAAAAAAATCTGTTCGGCGCCTTAATGATTCCTTGACAAACTTTATACAGAATTCGTCATTATTCACATTGATCATGTAAATTTTGAAAACGCAAGATCAACTAACTTTGAATCGTTTGGACATAAAGCTGGAACAAATAAAAATTCTCTAAAGACAATATCACATTTCATTATTTTATGACTGAAAACGCGTGTAAGATAGGACAACATAAATATAACTAAATGACAAAATTTCCATAGGGCTTTGAATCTCATTTAGGAGTTCGTTGAACGCATACATATAGACATTAATGGACATCAGCTTCTGTATTTTAGGGAGCGAAAGATGTCTGTTGAGATCGGACACATCAAAAGAAATTTAATTGGCCATTTCGCTCGAGGCCTTTATAAAGAATTGCTTGTTTGTTGGTGTTTGAATATTATTCTAGTCACGCCGAGGTCATCTGAAGCAAGTTTGATATGTGATGCAATTCACTGTTTTGACTCGTACAATATCACAGGTTCGAAGCGCTGTCCACACGAAATGTGGAGTTGCCCCCAAAGCAACTCCATTTCCTCGCTGGACAGTGAAAGAAGAACACGTGGCGCAAGAGTTATGGTAAGTTTCCCCTCGCATTTGCATTAATTTGCAAGTATATCAGGTTTTGCCATTTGGCAGAAGGATCTAGAAAGTTACAGATCTGCCTGTAATAGCTTGACAGCCGCTATATTTATTACAATTGCGGGTTTAGGCGAGGGCACCCTCCTGAGTGTCGAAAGAAAATGATCGTTTCAACACGAAATATGACATCCTCATCAGCAGACACACCTTTATTTGCTGTCAGTTCTTAGATATAGTGATTTTAGGTCTCAATTCGCAGTTTAGGCTTTAATGCATCGGTAATTTTTCAGTTATCGTCGAAAAATCGAACTGTACATTTTACATGGAGTTGTTTTGAAACTGTCCATTGCTTTGAATGTTTACGTTGAAGTAACTGTCCATGTAGTTGCATGATTTTAGTAGCTAGGATACATAACATTCACTGACATGTTAGCTAGGATTTTAGAGCATTAACTGTTGAAATCCCCCAGTTTTGGATACCCTTTTCCACAGACCTGGCAATGGAAACGGTAGTTGTTGTGAAGGATCCCTTACACATGCAGTCTGAGGCCAAATGAAGACTTGTAGAACTTCCCGCATATGTGGCAGCGGTCAAACCGAAACATGAGTCTCATGAACCAATTCAGACAATGACCTACTTTTCAGCCGATCTGAATTTTCTCGTGTGAAAGTGAAAAGAGACACTACAGACAACTATGGTTACACTAAATTCCAATTCCTTGTTTCATAAGAAATTGGTATTTACAAATGAACTTTAATAAAATCGTATTTCTATATTTTATGGCTAGGTTTAGGCAGCATGACTTTAACTAAGACGACACAGACTGCCTCTGTTTCATGAGGTCGTAAAAAATGTTTCATAATTCATCTGGCTCACTGGTTACACCTGTTATGTGTTCTTTGCGCTTATTAAGTGTATTTTTGTAACGCACAATGTGATTGATATAATATCAAGTCCGTACAAGACCGCCAAACTTTTCTCGCAGCCGAACCTCGTTTTGAGATTTCCACGATTTCCAGATTTCCGTTTGTCAGAGCACGTTGTACGACAGAGTACGGATTAGAAGGAGAGTAGTGTCCAATATACAAGTAATTATATGTATCAAATAATACTGATTAATATTTATATATCCAGCTAAATGAGTTGGTCTCAAAATTCTGAACTGGTTTTGTACTAAGTTGCCCAATAGTCTGCAGGAAACGAGACTATTGTGAAATCAATGTTTTGACTCGGTCTCCATCCTGTTTCTTCTTTATTTTGGTGTGCTTGACAACAAACGACTGGCATTGATATATGCGACTCGTCCAGTGGTTCAAATTCATTTCCTGAAACCTTAAACATATCAAACTAATGCATATATTAACCACAGACTATGTACAATAACAGACCTGCCTACCCCCTTTGTCTGCAAAGTGTATTCATGGTGGTTTGAAAGTGTATTTTGATGTGTCAAAAGTGTACAATCTTATTTTATAAGAAAAGAAAATTTGACACATTCCTGAATGCCAGAATGGTGTTTATCAATCAACTTCAACACAGTTTTGACTGTCTTCGTAAGGTTTGCAGATAAGATCGGCAAGTTCATTTTCTCATTAAATTGTGCCATTTGGATTTCTCCTGTATTGTTTTTACAACTGCCATTGACTTGTCCATATCGATGTTGGTGCCACCGGTGGGAACAAAGGAAGTCATTATTGTATTTGATTTCGCACATTCAACATTGGTTAGATGTCCCTTGGTTTTCAGATGCTTAGTGATGTGCTTTACCCGAATGTGCAATATCTGAATGATAGTATGAACAATGTACATACTTTGGAATAACCTGGTCTTGGTTATTCCTGGGGTAGATGTATATTAGTATATTTCTTAATACACTTCTGATCGTACATGATTTTGTAAAATGTTTTAATCCTGGCCCATATGAGCCCGATGAACGCTCCGCCATGATGCCACTGGTTGGGAAGCAATCGGATAAGATGGGTAGAACCGGGAAAATACGTGAGAACCCGACGATAAAGACCGGACAAATCAGCCAATCAGATTACTTTGTATTTTCACGACATCTACCGAAGTACTTGATCTATATCTATCATCAATGAACATACATTACGGTCACGATTTTAAATAAATTACTTTCGGTTGTACGCGCGAAAGTGACTTGAAAGGGAGGTCACTCTTTTTAGCTCCGTTTTCATGTCGTGTTTACGCTGGCAAGTACAGCTGAAGTGAAACGAATGCATGTTGGTTTTTTAAACAAATTAATATGTGTTTTTATAGGTTTGCATCCAATAAATCCCAGACAGGGTACAAACTGCAATGAGGATGTACAATCGAACTTGAAGATACAAAATCGTAATAAATACGCCAGGTAGGCAGTAACAAAACATTCTTCTTCACAACAAATATCTCTAGAAAAACGTTTGATCACCTGACGGTTAAAACTATAAACTGTCAACTCCTGTGGACAGTAAAATCACAACGCAATGGACAGTTTGTTTGCTAAACGTGAACAACTCCATATATAATGTACAGATTGGTTTTTCGACGATCATTGAAAAAATACTGACACATTAAAGCCTAAACTGCGATTGAAGACCTAAAATCACTATATCTAAGAATTGACAGCCAAAAAAGGTGTGTCTGCTGATGAGGATGTCATATTTCGTGTTGAAACGATCATTTTCCGCGATCTTGTTTCGATACTCAGTGGGTGTCCTCGGTTAACGTGCAATTGCAATAAATATAGAGGGTGTCAAGCAATTACAGAAAGATCTGTAACTTTCTAGATCCTTCTGCCAAATGGCAAAACCTGATATACTTGCAAACTAATGAAAATGCGAGGAAACACCTACCTTTACTCTTGCGCCACGTGTCCTTCTTTCAATGTCCAGCGAGGAAATGGAGCTTTGGGGGCAACTCCACATTTCGTGTGGACAGCGCTTCCACCCTGTGAATATGTTCCCGTGTTTTGCCGTTTTTCCGGTTTTCAGGTAAACCATTGACTTTCCTATACATGTGTTTGTGATGGGCGCCATCGACAGAGCATGATATTCCTACTTTTAGTGATCACCTGGTGTCTATCCACTGATAATAAAATTGCGCATGATGTAGTCGGAATTGTGCCACAAAATTCTTATGATTATGAAAGGTTTGTCGCTTTTTTTTATTGCTAATTAACTTTTTACGTACATATAGATTTTATTTAACTTGTCTGTGTAGAACTATTCAATTGTCGTCATAGAAGATGAGCTACGAAGTGTGATAACACATTCTTGCGTGGGTTTATTGACTTGGTCGTACAGCTTGGTGATGTTTGTGTGGGGGAGGTGGCAACGAGGTATTGTGTCTGCACTTTGCTAGAGTACGTTTGATGTAGTAAATCGCATTAGAGCTACTAATCCTTGACAGCTTGACTGATATCGAACCTGATATCCATGTCTGGTGTACTGTTCACACTATGTTTATTGTCATAGTTCTGTGTCACATGCGCGTTCCTGTCACAGAACTGTCCTGTCCATCACTTCTTTGTCTGATCAAGACTCCAATGTTAACTGGTTGTGGCCTTTCAGCTGTGTTACTGCTATGTCGCGTCAGACAAAGCCGTTTACTTTCAAGTACAAATTGTGCAAATGGTGGGTTCATATCGCGAAAACTGCTGTCTTTAGCGTTCCATGCATGAATTTCCATCGCGATGTATAGGTTAAACACCCTAAAAAGGTAGTTATTTAAATAAACTCTGTAAGGGCTTTAGCCCGGGCGGGGTTTATTTAAATAACTACTGCAGTGAGGGTGATTAAACGGCTTACACCACGAGGGCATACTTATTTAATACACGTGTAATGTATTAGACATGATGGCGATTATCAAAACGAGTACAATTTTATTGATTTTAAATAGAAATAATTGCCCTAGGGCAGTTAATCAGTTAGGCTAATAAACCACTTCCAAGAACTATGGCCATAACTTTCCCTAGTGGTTTAAGTTGCCTTATCCGCCCATTGGAATCTGCTTCGGCGTATATTCGGGACTGATTCTTCAGCTGTTAAAGTACTACTAATAATAGTCCATTTATATTGTGCATTTATCTGTGCACATTGCGTGCTCAAATCGCTGACATATTACCCCTGGTCAACGAGTACAGGACACTCCCTGTGGAGAATACAACCTGTTGCCTGGCAGACGCTCAAGGTTCACATTCAGTCTACCATCTTATCATTCCAGGTACCCAATTTTACTGCTGGGTGGACAGAGGCAAATTTCATCAAACTCACTTGCCTAAGGTGAGACCACATGCATCACATGTGCTTCGTTATGGGGCAGGACTGAAGTCCTAGAAACTCTCAGGAGTAAAGCCGCCAAACACGGTCACCCATCCAAAAACTCTTCGCGCAGACATATTCCTGCGTCGATCCATCAAGTGCTTGAGATCCATACCACTGATACACAAGTGTAAGGCACGGAAAGGACACACAGTCCATGACTAATGCTTCCATGGGTTGATGCAAGTTCAGAGAGGGTGAGTGAGTGAGTTTAGTTTTACGCCGCCTGCAGCAATATTCCAGCAATATCACACCAGGGGACTCCAAAATGGGCTTCACACATAGTGGCCATGTGGGAATCGAACCCTGGTCCTGGCGTGACGAGAGAACGCTTTAACCACTAGGCTACCTCACAAGTTCAGATCCAGGAAGCTGTACCTCTGCTAGTATCTGCGGATGTGAAATTACATGTAGCTGCATCATTAAAGGGTTTTCAGCTACTGTCGCTCCGCACTCAGCAATCTTCCAGCTATTTGACAGCGGTCTGTAAATAATCGAGTCTGGAGCAGACAAACCAGTGATCAACAGCATGAGCATCGATCTACACAGTTGGGATACGATGACATGTGTCAACCAAGTCAGCGAACCTGACCACCCGATCTTGTCAGTCGCCTCTTACGACAAGCATGGGTTGCTGAAGACCAATTCTAACCCGGACCTTCACGGGTTGGGTTGCTGAAGACCGACCGCTTCCAACCCGGATCTTCTTCTCGGATCAGTGTCAATGTTGTTAAGGGTCCGTCATTTATTACAGGAGAGGGGTAGGGGTGTTAGGGGATGGTCACACAAAAACATTCCTTCCCTGTAAAAAATGCCGTTACCTTAGATGGTGTAACAGTATCTGGTACTGTTACTAGTATATTCAAATCAATTGTAAGTGACTCAGATGGTTCTAATGTAAAAAGTACTTGTTTTCAGGTCTCAGTTTACCACGAGTTAAAAGTAAAAAAAAACACCACTAACAGCGGGAAAGTCTATATTTATACATTAGGAGCCATACCAGAAGTGTAGGCGTTCTAAACACAAGTATTTCTTTCCTGGAGGCAAAACGGGATGAGGGCACTGATCCAGGTTAGAAATGTTTTACGCAAAACCTTGCTTGTCATAAAAGGCGACTAACGAGATTGTTAATGGGGTATCCCAATTGTGCACATCGATACTCATGATGTTGATCACTGGATTGCGACGTTAAACAAGCACAGAGGAACAGGAGCGACAGACAGTAATTAATGGTCATAGAAGCATGGAGTATAGTTATTTCAGCTGTAGTCATAATGGTACATAGCCACATTGGGAAGAAGCAATCTTTGACATCCTGCCGTTCAGCGATCCCGATAATGGTTCCTTGTCGTATTTAAACATATACATTAACATTTACTTTGTGAAATATCAATTATATATGTTCATATTAATGCATTATTATCTATATTCTTCATGTGACAAAATTCTTACTTGTGGAGCGCAGTAGTGCAGTGGAAAGGCATCTGCCTATCACGCTGAAGGCCCGGGTTCGATCCCCGGTGGAGGCACCTAGTTTCGGGTCCCGAGGTGGGCACATTTGCGTAGTATCCTTGGACAAGATACATGTACTTAGATCCACATTGTCTCAGTTCACCAAGCTGTAAAATGGGTACCCGTGAGGATGTGCTGGCAATGTGAGTGTTAAGTTCATTGCGTCTAACAGGCAGCATGGCTGTATGATCCCCAGGGAGTTGAAAAAGTATCGGAAAGTACGATAGTGTCCTATGACCGGGGATAGTAATGTACGTAGCGCCATGAGCAGGCAATGTGCCTGGATATGAGCGCCATATAAGCGGACTTTTACTATTACTTACGCGAAAAGAATGTTTTTTCGATAAAGACGCACAGTTCTCTGTGTCTGTGTTTTAGCTAGCAATATCTGTCTCTTGTGACTGACTAGTAGAATTGAAACATTGTCTCGGTTTAATTCGGATACTATATTTGAACAACTTCAAATCATGACCCTTTCCGCGATGTCGTTTCGTTTCGTTTTAAATCGTTTAACCTCTTTTCGAAATACCCCTCAAGATGGCTGCCCCCACAGATGTAAGCATGAAAATATTTTCTGCTAACGTGAAACTTATGGTGAACATTATTTAGCTCCAGACACAGAGTGCTAGTGTTTTGCTTAATTTATCAATTAACATATCTGACAGTTGTCGACATACAAGTGGTCAGTTTTTTCTCAGTTGCTCGGTCGAGTCATATGTTATACGCGTCATCTATTTTCGTGAACAGATCGCTGGATACCGATATGTTTTTCAGCTGCACATACCATGCTGGCAAAGTCTCGACCTTTTACCTCTAGATGTTTCGCTGGCTATTACACTTTACAGACGGGGCGGGTTTTTTTCTTTTCTTCTTGCCAACAAGGGCTCAGGTTCGAGCCCGATAATTTTAAGCTCGATGTGAAGAAACCAAAGGTAAAGCGAAAGCCGCGGTGCAGGGTCATGTCTTGACTGTAGGACCCTATTGCGGCTCGCGGCTAATGTGAAGAAACCCACCTTGGATTCCATATATATATATGAGTTACTATAAATCAGTTATTAGCTTCAGTTAATATGGTTAAACTATTCATAAATATGATTAGGTGTAACATAACTAGATAGTTTACTTCAATGACACTGGACATAAGTACGTGTAACTGGAGGCAGCTTCTAGATTTGACACAGACACTTCTCCATTGCTTGCAACCCTATTTCAGTTGGAGCTGTTGACCTCAACCACTGCAGAGACGACACTGATTGCAGGAACCTTGGTAGACATTGGCTGCTGTCCTCGGTGTGTTCTGCGATATCTGGGGGAGAAAAGACCATGGGTGTACAAAACAAATCAAGAGGTGATCTTATATCATTGTGAAGAGAATGAGAGATTGCAGGAAAAACAGTATCTGAAGGCATTCTCAACTAGAAAATTGTAATTTTTGACTGCTTATGAACACTTTGCCATTTGGCATCATTAATTTTATATCACTCTTTTCAGGACAGCCAAAGACCAAATTAGTGTGATTAGTTAAGTGATATTTTAGAGATGGGACCCAACAATTATATTAATTATTTTCCATCCTGTAGTGGAAGTTGATAATAAATCTAAACATGTGAAACAATCTAAAAGTCTGACATGCCTTTATGGATGATCAACTTCTTTATTGTACAATGGCGATGTTTCGGTATAGATACTTATGCCGTTTTCCTCATCTTGAAAGTGGCATAAGTATCTAATACGTACGAAACATCGCCATTGTGCAATAAAGAAGTTGATCATCCATAAGACTTGTCATTCCTATTTCTAACTAACTAACTTCAAGAATGTCTCTCGAACAATCTAAAAGTGAGTCAGCATGCTTTCTGGACAAATTGATCATCAGGATCACTGAATCTCTCAAGCATTATACATTCAATCATTGATACTGTGCTAGCCAGGGATGCTTGTGTGAACTTTGAGTCTTCAGAACAGTCAAAATGTGGAGTTATTTCACAATTTTCATATCAGTTTTGATGGAAATACAGTAAATCATGAAATTAATGCGTCACGAATTTAATGCGAGTGCAAGGATCTAGTCTAAAATGAGTCACGAAGTTAATGCGAGCTCAGGAATCTGTGTTGATGATAAAATGTGACACCCTGAATCTTTGGTGTTGTTCTTTTTTCTTTTCACACTTGTTATTTACCAAATAACCTGAATTGAGCTTGTTAAGCAATGAATGGAAATGAGCTGACGATGTTTTGATTACGCTGCCATGTTTGATCACGTGATTGCTTGCTACTACTTGTCTTATGACAACATGTATAAACGTAATCCGACTTGAAAGACACAAGTCATCTACCAAGGTACAACAAACAAGTGACTTGTTTGAGTGGCATTTAGAAGTTGGTGTGATGAACAACGAGGAGAGTTCTATGGATCTACAACTTCTTTAATATAATATGAGCAACGTTTCGGTGTAGCTACTAACACCGTTATCAAGCAAATGGTCAATATTGCTTACAGTAGTAGCTACACCGAAACGGCGCTCATATTATATTAAAGAAGTTGTATATCCTTAGAACTCTCCTCGTTGTTCAACAAACAAGTGGTTGGAGAATGTCTGGTCTGGCTGATGTGCTTGAGTGACTTTAAACAATGACCAGTGATTGTAACCAGTGATAATTACATGTGGCTTAAGATACCTGTAATGAGGAAGTGACCTGTATTGGTGTAATGTGTAGTGTGAACAGATTTACGTTTTCTGTCTTTTATTAAGCAGACATGGTCAGACTGAAATGCGTCATAATAATTATGCAAGAAAAGTGCAGATGCATTTTACGCATTAATAAAATGCTCGCATTAATTTCAAGATTTACAGTATTCACATCATACTTTGTGTCACCAATCACTCCCCAAGCCTGCCCCAGCAGGACTACAATGAGTACCAATCAACTGCAGCCCCACTGTTTCTACTGCAGGGCAGATCTTGGTCTGTCAATCAGCCAACTGGCCACAGCAGTCCATCTTGTGTCCCAGTTGAAAGAAATACTTGCATGGTTGGATTGACATTTCCTTAGTTGGGGTAGGGGCTCATGTTAGACTGGAATGGACCAAATGTTGCAGGACCTGCGGAAACTTGTGTGCCAGCTGTGTGAAGAGGAGGAACTGAGCAGTAGTGGAACTCCTCCCTGTCCCGTGTGTCTGGGCATCTTAGAGGACTTCTGCTGCACAGACTTCCTACAGAAGGTGAGAGGTTACAGCACTCTCTTGGAGCTAGAATCAGTACTCGTTGCCCGTGTTTGTCTCCCTAGGGGTCAGTTCTGCCTAGAATAAGTACTCATTGCCTGTGTTGTCTCCCTTGGGGTCAGTTCTGCCTAGAATAAGTACTCATTGCCTGTGTTTGTCTCCCTTGGGGTCAGTTCTGCCTAGAATAGGTACTCAGTGCACATGTTTGTCTCCCTAGGGGTCAGTTCTGGCTAGATCCAATTTCTAGAGGCGCCAAAAAGATCTGACAACAGCACCACATAACTATATCAAGGGGCTGATGTTGATTTTTAACTGTCTGAACTCTACTTGTGTCTGACATCTTCGATTTCAAATCTGTGTGAAGCCCATTTCTGGTGCCCCTATTTGTCATATTGCTGGAATATTGCTTAATGCTTAACTCGCTCTGTTGCAGATCAAGCAGTGTGTGGACAAGAATGGCTTTGAGTTCATCAACTATCAGTGCTCACTGTCACTGCCAGTCTCCAACATACTCAGAGAGGTAGGGAACAATATTTCTTGTCCTCATGTAAAATGTTAATGGCAAATAGTAAGTATTAAGATTAACCTCTCTTTAAATTAGGATAAAAACATTACATGTTGAGCAAGTTTAGGTTTCTGTGTTACCAGTATCTTAAAGCTTCATTTAGATACCCATGAACATCCGGGCTAGAATTGATCTTCAGTAACCCATGCTTGTTGTAAGAGGCAACTAACGGGATCGGATAGTCGGGCTCGCTGACTTGGCTGACATATGTCATCATATTCCACTTGTGTAGATCGATACTCATGCTGTTGATCACTGGATTGTCTGGTCCAGACTCGATTAGTTACAGACCACTGCCATATAGCTGGAAAATTGCTCTGAGCGGCGTAAAACTAAACTCACTCACTCCCTCACTCACTCATTTAGAATTTGTGGTATCCTGAAGACAGAAATGACCAATGGATGTATTCTGTGTAAAAAACTACTGGATTCTTGTAAGCTTGTATCTATGTGTATGTCAAAGGAATTTCGGTAATACATGTGAACATTGTGATGATGCCACAGTGATATTTAATTGGTTATAATTGGTTCGAAGCAAACCATGCTGGTTGTGAGAGACAAGCACATGGATTGCCTGAGAGCCAGTAGCTCGGTATTCTGTTTGTCATCGTAACCTGATGACTAGGCTCACTGCTAGTCTATATGAATCACTGAAATTTCTGGTCCAGACCTAATTATTAAATATTTTTAAGGCATTTTGTCAGTGAGCAGTATCTGGAAAGTGCCTGTTGACAAACTGCCAGTAAAGTCACATTTTGTAAAATTTCACAAAAATGTGATGTAAAATGGCCAAGCAGAATTATAAATGTGTGACATATGATAATGAGATTCGAAGAATTGTCACATTACTCTATAATCAAAGTAATCATGATTTATATATCCAGAGGGGAGGTGGGGTAGCCTAATGGTTAAAGCGTTGGCTTGTCACGCCGAAGACCCGGGTTCGAATCCCCACATGGGCACAATGTGTGAAGCCCATTTCTGGTGTCCCCCGCCGTGATGTTGCTGGAATATTGCTTAAAGCGGCTTAAAACCAAACTCAGTCAGTCAGTTATATATCCAGACTACATGAATAATATCAGTAAGAAAGCTACTTTCCAGTTTCATGGACTTTCAGTGGTAGCTGGCAAGTAATACAGCATCTCAGAGTTATTTTAAGTTTTACTGACATGAGTTACTCTCTTTTTGAAAAACTATGCATGCCTTAACTCCAAAGAGTGGCCTTGGTTCATTCATCCTTTATAAGAAGTATAGATTGTGTTGATTTCCATGGCATCAATAACTATGGTAACCATGGTAATAAATCAAATGAAAATACATTCCTGCAAACCCGGTTTCTAGATGGTTGTTTGTGACCATGTTGTCTATGGCAAACAGTTGAAACCTATGATGCTAATGAGATTTGATGCACTGCATGCCAATAGTTGTATTAACTGTATACCTTTCCTTTCAGCATGCTCTTTCATTACACCTTGGGAACAAATTTGAGTAAGTTGTTTTCGTCATATGCTATAAACATGTTGAATTGTAATCTTAGTGAAATACCTCACATTCTGAGAACATTTTGGGTCAGTTAGTGAAACAGCAGTTTGACCTGTAGTTGAGAATCTCTATCCCCTGTGATATCTAAAGATTAGACCCATGAACAGTAGAGGACGTAACGTGTACGCGAGACGGTCCTCCGTTACGCGTACAAGTGACTACCTGAGAGGGGGTCACTCATTCGCGTGACTGCCTGATCACAGACAGGGAAATTCTGCATGTCACACAAAAACACGTCTAAAAGTGTTATTTACGAAAATAATGAAATAAAATTTGCTACAGTCATTGATAGCTGTTCAAGTTATTGATTGACATGAATGAAAACGTAAAAAGATAACTTTAAATAGTCAAATGTTGAGAAAAATGTGCAAAATTTAGGCAATATTTGTCGATATTGAACAGTGAATTTCACCTATGTGCATATTTTTCAGAAACTTACATTTAGTATTTTCTGAAAGCTCATTCATTGCAGATTCGAAATATATATGCAGCTTTGGAGGCACACCAACGCACACCCGTTTGTTATCGTGTTGAAACATGTTTACTTTCTTTAAAACTGAGCGAACCGTCTCCCGTAGAAGTGACTGGGGAAGCGAGTCATTAAGGGGAGGTAACTGGTGCCTGACTAAATTGTTCAGTCAAAACACTTGGACTGTCAGAAGCGTACGTACTATATATGGGGATCTTTTTCTTGCGTTACAACAAAGAGGATATATAATAAATTAATACAAAATGACGACTAACATTTTTTATACGGCCTATATATTGGTGGAAGTATGATCATTGGAAAAAGGGACTAAGAGAGGGAGTCACTTCTACCGATGTAAAAACAATGCGCCTGCGTAAATTTTCAGTTTGCTGTCATATTAGTCAGTTTTTGACGAAAATTTTTACCTATGTGCCAGCTTCACAGAAACATGATTATAATATTTTCTGAAAGCTTATTCAGTGCAGATATACCTCATGTAAGTACATTTTCATGTACACGAACGCACATAGGTGTGCCATCCCTTTGAAACATCTACTTTCCTCCCACTGCTCGTCACAAACAAACAAACCGCCCTCACACCCCCGTTACGCGTACGCGAGACGCCTCTCAGAATCACAAGCAAAAGTAGTCAGTTTTTGACGACAATTTTGACCTATGTGCCAGTTTCACAGAAACATGATTATAATATTTTCTGAAAGCTTATTCAGTGCAGATATACCTCATGTAAGTACATTTTCATGTACACGAACGCACATAGGTGTGCCATCGCTTTGAAACATGTCTACTTTCTTCCCACTGCTCGTCATAGACAAACAAACTGCCCTCACAGCCCCGTTTAGCGTACAAGAGACGCCTCTTAGAATCACAAGCAAAAGTAGTCAGTTTTTGACGACAATTTTGACCTATGTGCCAATTTCACAGAAACAAGATTTTAATATTTCCTGAAAGCTTATTCAGTGCTGATATCCCTCATGTAAGTACATTTTCATGTACACGAACGCACATAGGTGTGCCATCGCTTTGAAACATGTCTACTTTCCTCCCACTGCTCGTCATAGACAAACAAACTGCCCTCACACAACCGTTACGCGTACGAGAGACGCCTCTCCGGATTAGAATTGATCTTCAGCAGCCCATGCTTGTCATAAGAGGCGACTAATGAGATCAGATGGTCAGGCTCGCTGACATGGTTGACATGTCATTGGTTCCCAATTACGCAGATCGATGCTCATGCTGTTGATCACTGGATTTTCTGGTCCAGACTCAATTATTTACAGACCACTGCAATTTAGCTGAAATATTGCTGAGAGTGGCGTAAAACTTAACTCGCACCCTCAAACTAAAGATTAGTGTTCATCACTCAGAATTATGTCCCTTTGATGTGCAAAAACCAATGATTATGGGTTTAAATCTGCATCATGCCAATGCTAATGTTGTCCACTGAAGTTAGTTTGTTGTGATATGCTTGTAATGGTTTGGTTGCATGTGTATTGCCCTGTTCTAAGTCCCAGAATAAACTCCTAAGATGATGCCCCCCTTACTTTGTTGTTCTTGAGGCGGTATAGTGGCTTAGTACAAAGCATCTGAAAAGTCATGTTTTTCAAATCCAGTTTTGCATATCGTGGTTTGGATGATGAAGCTATCCCATCAGTGAAGGACGTCTGGAAGTGGTTCTCTGGTCCAGAGCTGTCTCGGATATTGGGTTCTTCATTCCAGCTCAAGGTGAGTAGTACACAAGCAGAATTAGTTTCTGTTACCTTGGTACCAGAGTTGTCTTGGATACTGGTATAATCAATCATTCCAGCTGAGAGTGAGTTGTACAAACGGAATCAGTTTCCATTACCATGGTACCACAGTTGTCATGGATACTGGTATAATTATACCAGCTCAAAGTGAGCAATGAGTGAACCAAAATGCCTAGATCATGTAACCATTTCATCTCAGGTTAAACAGTAGTTTGTGTCTGCCGACTCAAGTGCTAACTAGCCCCAAACTCAACATACTTTTAGACCATCCGTCCAGAAGTGGATGGTCAGTGGTCAATGCCTGGACATGCAGACCTGCTTGCTGCAGGGTGATAGTCCTGAATCATAGTGAATGTCACATTAAACATGAATATATATTTTTAACATGACGATTATAACAAATTCAGTAGGAATGAATAAGAATAATCTCTATGAAACGCATATGAAAACCTGTAAACCCGAGTAACTGAAATGCTGCAGAATCTATGTCGGATTGTTGGTAACTGAAACTATGCGGAAACCTGTTCAAGTCTGGGTATCAGACAGGAAACCTGATGGATTCTAAGTTAACTGAAACTCAACGGAAACCTGTTGGAGTCTGGGTAATGGATACCCTGCGGAAACCTGTAGAAAGTGGGTAATTGCAAGTTTCCGTTCCTGTGGAAACTCATTGAATTCTAATTGGAAACTTAAGTTTCAGTCCACTTTCTATCAGGTTTCAGCATTGCGTAAACCAAGGTATTTTTGCTGTGAGTGCTGCCGACCAAACTTCACAAACTACAGTATTGATTCCAAACATAAAACAATATTCACTTACTCACCTTTGTGATCCTTTACAGAGTCAGTTTGATATATCAGTCAGCTTCACTCACGATGATGCAGAGAAAGAATGCAACTTCCTGTAAGTATATAATCCTATTCTACATTTAGGGTGCGATTTTAGGGTTTTCTCTTCCCACCTAGTTAACATCTGACTGCACAACAGACAAAGTGGTTGCACCACATACTTTAATGGAACATTAAACATGTATAAAGTGTATATCGTCTATTTGTAGAGTACATTAATAGGATTGAAATAAGAACATTGTGCTGAATGAAAGTCATTTAGGGAAGGAGATGATTTTAACTCGATTTGGAAAGAGTTCCACAGAGAAGCTGCTGCATATGAAAAGGTTCTTGGGCCAAACGATTTTAGATTATAGCTTGGGGCAGCGAGCAACAGTTGTTGTGATGATCGTAGAGTTCTTTCTGGAGAGGAATGTGTCAGTAGGTCTTGAAGGTAGGAAGGTCCTGAGTTGTAGAAAGACTGATAGGTGAGGCAGAGAATCTTGAAGTCAATCCTTTTATTTCTGTTTGTTTACATCTTGTGTAGCAAGTGGTATTTATTAGCCTGTTCAATATATATGTAGAATGCACTCTGTGCAGTCTGTCATTGTCAGTGGGATATTGTCACCTGATATTTCATGTAACTAAGAGTGAGTGAGTATGGTGTTACGCCACTTTTAGCAATATTCCAGCAATATCACCGCGATGGACACGAGAAATGGGTTTTACACATTGTACCATGTGGGGAATCGAACCTGGGTATTCCATGTGTCGAGCGATCGCTTTAACCATTAGGCTACCCCGCTGCCCATGTAACTAAGAAGGTCAATGATAAATGCAACTTGCAAGTATACTGTTGAAACTACCAAATATACTGCAGCACGGCAAGGACTGATTCTGTTCCACATGTAACAGTAGAGGACATGTTGAATACATTTTATGAAATCAAGTCCCTCCATTACATAGGTAACATGGAACATCTCCATTAATATGATAAGGCATATCAAATGTAAGTAGTAGTAGATTTTACTGCCAGGTATCTGTACTAAATCTTGACAAATCGTGTTATGATATCGAGACTCTTCCCAGGATATTTGTGACCATATTGAACATATAAGCTGTTGTGTTGTGTGTGTTTAGTCTTCTCTTCACCATGTTTTCCAGCCTTGATGTTCAGCCTCATGTTTTCCGAAGACGCAAAATGAAAAAGGTAATTATTGTTCTGACAGTGATTTGGGTGAGGTGAGGTGAGGTGAAATTGGGTTTTACGTCGTGCTTGAGAATATTTCGCTCATATGACGACGTGCATGCGTGTGTATGTATGTGCGGCTGCTTGTACTAGCCCAGACTTAAGCTGGTTCTATAGTGCTAGCCCACTGAGTTACCATGCCGCAGTGAAGCATGAATACCCCACTCAGACACATTATACTGACTCCGAGCCGACCAGTCCTTGTTGTACCCATTAATGCTGAACGCCAGGCAGGGACCAACAAGTACCATATGTTAACATCTTTTAGTATGACGCGGTTGGGGATCGAACCGGCGACCTGCCACTCTCCGGGCGGACGCTCTAACCACTACACCACGGAGGCGGTCAGTGATTTAGGAGTGATTATGATTGTGATTCTTCATCTTTCATTTTGTACAGTGAAACTGATTAATGATGAAGGTGTCAGTGAACACCAGTTATTACATGATCATTATTCTTGTTCATTTGATGAGCGGAGTTGTGTCCCTTTGCATGCCAGGATCCTGTGATTGTGGTTTTGAATCTCATATTTACCCATGTCTCCCACATTAAGCAGGCATTTCATGAGCCAGTTGATTTTGTTGATGTATCTGATGTTCAGTTAAAAGTGGCTTTACTTACTGTCAGTTACTCAGAGCTCCCGATAAGTTATTCAAACTAAATCACCATAAGCTCATTATGTTCTAGTTGCTAGCATACACATACAAAAGTTTCATACCCAGATAGTCTAACAACGGTAGTGTCCCATTCTTGACAGCATCTTGGCCACTGATCTGTTAAGGTGTGAAGTTTCGCTGTCAAAACTGGGACTAACAAAGAAGTGTATATTATACAGCTGCAGGGTGGGCAGAAACAGATGAAGAGACATCGTGTTGTAAATGCTTCAGCAACTTTGTACCAACTTGGTTTGAGATACATGACATGTGACAGAATTATGGTGTCATATTTTTCTGCCTGTGGCAGTGTGCTGGCTCTCAGTGTTGCTCAGTGATTGACGACTTTGAAGTGGTTGACTTTCAAGAATAAACTGTTTTAGTTTTAGTCTTTTTTGTTTTAGTCTTAGGTTTTAGTCGTATTCTGTTACAGTAGCTCCCACAATCAGTCAGGGCTAGTCAGGGATTAATTAACATGTGTGAGCCGAGGACTGTAAAAAATTGGGACGACTGGTAAGCTCACTGTCAAAATTGGGACAACTGGGTAGATCAATTACAGAAGTGTGAAATTTCACTGTCAAAATTCAGACTGTCAAAATCGGGAGTAAACCCAAACAAAATTGTGCTTGATTTTTCAAATGAATCTTCAGAGATGCCATCCTCTACGATTTTTCGTAGTCGCTACGAATTTTAGCTTCAAACTACGGCACTGAGGGGTGACAAACGGCTGGTGGAACTGTGCCGGCTGTTTCCTGTCCAGTAGGGGTCATCTCACCCGGCTGTGCTCAGTTGCGGTGGTGGCGCTGTTCCACCAGCCGTTTGTCACCCCTCGGAGTGAAGCATGAAAATAGAGCAATATTACATGATAGTTTTCTTAAACAACTTTTTCCATGATCGATCATAGATCGTCAGATTTCAGATCCTGTTGGGTACAGAGGTTTCAGCATCTTATCAGTGTCTTATTTATGTTTTGTGCACTTATCCCTATTTTGGGTTATTTAATCATTCATCATTTCCAATTAGGATTGACTAAATATTACATGATTATATATTCTATCTTTATTTCCACTAATTACCACAGTTTGACTTCGAGACATTCACAAGAACAAATGTGGCGAAAGCTGTCCGAGAAATCAGTGATGGAAAATTCCAGGAGTAAGTACTGATGATGGTGTATTTTTTGCTGGAACTGGTAACTTAAAACATATAGTGATTAATGGGATATCCAGATGTTTTGTTTGCTTGTTGTGTTACACAACACTCAGCTGTTTTCTAGCTCTATGACTGTTGTTTGTAAATAATCGTGTATGGACCAAACAATCCAGTGAATGATATCATGAGCAATCTATGCAACTGTGATAGGATGCATCAATCAAGCAGTTGGTCACCTTACCCGTGAAGATCCGGTATAGTTATGTTCCCTTTTCTCCCCTAAAATACCTATTCACCAAAACACCTGTTCAACTCAGAAGCTCTGCTTTACCGCTGACCACTTTTCATTGTCTTTGCTTCAGCTGGGGTAATCAATCTACAAAGGGGTTATATAATTGTAGCTTGGGCTTTTGACTTCTTCAAACAAGGTTAAACAGAAAGTGTCCAGTGCCCAGGTCGGGAGTGAAATGAAAGGATTAGCATGTCGGCAGGTTTAAACTGACTATCTGAATATGCCATGTAGGCATTGCGTGGATTTCATTTGATGGATTTATGTGTTATTATTCTGAGGAATGGGTTGGAACAGGAACAGTTGTATAACCAAAGTAAGACTTCTAACCAATGATACCTTCTTTTTCACATTTGTGCATATGAATAGACTGCCATTATTATCCCCTGCAACGCGTTTTGCGGGGGGTATTAAAATGGACTCCGTCTGTCCGTCTGTGTGTGCGTCCGTGCACATTTGCCTTTCCTGAGCATAACTCTAAAACCGTTCAATGTTTCTTCACTAAACTTGGCACATAGATAGATCTGGTGGTCTACTGGTGCCTTTTGGTAGTTTTGGATTTCTGAATAAAATATTTTTTGCGTTTCCATGGCAACAAGTTTGACTTAGACTGAAATTGGTGGTAGTACTCTTTTCCGGAGCAGAACTCTAAAACCGTTCACTATTTCTTCACCAAACTTGGCACATAGATAGATCTGGTTGTATACTGGTGCCTTCTGGTAGTTTTGGATTTCTAAATGTAATATTTTTTGCATTTCCATGGAAACAAGTTTGACTTAGACTGAAATTGGTGGTAGTACTCTTTTCCGGAGCAGAACTCTAAAACTGTTTAATGTTTCTTCACCAAACTTGGCACATAGATAGATCTGATGGTGAACTGGTGCCTTTTGGTAGTTTGGGTTTTCTGAATATAATATTTTTTGCTTTTCCATGGCAACAAGTTTGACTTAGACTGAAATTGGTGGTAGTACTCTTTTCCGGAGCAGAACTCTAAAACCGTTCAATGTTTCTTCACCAAACTTGGCACATAGAGAAATCTGGTCGTGAACTGGTGCCTTTTGGTAGTTTTGGTTTTCTGAATATAATATTTTTGCATTTCCATGGCAACAAGTTTGACTTAGCCTGAAATTGGTGGTAGTACTCTTTTCCAGAGCAGAACTTTAAAACTGTTCACTGTTTCTTCACCAAACTGGGCACATAGATTGGTTTGGTGGTGTACTGGTGCCTTTTGGTAGTTTTGGATTTCTGAATAAAATATTTTTGGCATTTCCATGGCAACAAGTTTGACATAGACTGAAATTGGTGATAGTGCTCCTTTCTGGAGCAGAACTTCTAAAACCTTTCAATACTCTCCTTCCACTTTTCTATATACACACCTAAATATTTGACATAATCATAACTCGTAGACATAATCATGAAGAGTATTTTGCCATTGCGGGGGATATTGATGACTTTGTCTTCTTGTTAAAACTATTTTACATTGTTAATCAATCAATCTTTATTTCTTGTAGTGGAGGCCACAGGCCAATTCTACATTTACAATTGACTATGAGAGAGTATATACAATATACAATATAAACAATAACATACGGTTCGGTTATGTTACAATATGTACAAATGACTGTCTAAGATGCATAGCTTTATATACATACACTGCTAAAAAAAATTTAAGTTTCTGGATTTATCTCTGACATTAACATGTTAAATTTATGTACAGTAGGATTCAAATAATATTTCTTTGGCAAAAGTAAAGACCTTAGATCTTGGTATACATTACATACTAATAAAAAATGGTATTCATCTTCAATATATCGTTCTTTGCTTACAAGACGTAATCTATCAACTTTAGTTTCATTAGCATATGGGTCGGTGGTGTAGCCTAGTGGTTAAAGCGTTGACTCGTCACGCCGAAGACCCGGGTTCGAATCCCCACATGGGTACAATATGTGAAGCCCATTTATAGTGTCCCCTGCCGTGATATTGCTGGAATATTGCTAAAAGCAGCGTAAAACCTAACTCAGTCAGTCAGTTCATTAGCATATCTTCCAGTTTCAATTCGAAGCCGGTGTGAATAACATCTAAATTGAGCAAACGAAGCCCTAGCCAAATGATGATTTAAACGAAATATATGTTGAATATTTAGTGCTGCTATTGAGGGCTGCATGCCAATCTTGCTCATAAGATACTTTAAGTCTGTATACAAACACCAACATAAAATTTCTAACACCAACTACACATTGTTCCTCCCAAAGATAGCCAAATCCATACATGTAGAGAATATGTTTGATTTTAGCGGCCCAGTTACTTTTCCCCTTGATACAATCTAGAACTAATAACTTATAACATTTGTTCACAAATCTCGTATCAGACATATTGCATATTTTACACCAGTAGGCAACGGCCCTTTTATAAGTAAAATTCTACCATGACTTCAGTAAACACTGGATTGTGATTGGTTAATTAAAGTCATTCAGAGGTATATAATCACGTTATACAGGTCTCTGTTTCCCTTGCGCAATCATACATGGTTTACGGTAATGCACTATTTTTGTCTGCCCACCAACATGGCGGACACCAAACAACCTGTCGGAAATTACACATGTCTTTAAAGATGGATTTAGCGATGACGGGCTCGACTCACTACTTGCGTAAATCACAGCAATAGGTGTTTATACATACAAAAGTACTTCGAAAGCATGGAAACAAATATTCAGTCAAACAAGATCAAAACATCGTCTGCTTTCCGAATAAAAATTCAGCAAAAACAAATATGTTTACGTTGATTCTATGTTATGTCAGACTGCTAATTTCCGTGTTAAATTAATTATCAGCTTTCGTCAACGATATCGCCACTGATTTTGATCCGGTACCGGAGGATGCACTAACATCGAACGCCGAAGAAATTTTAATGCTTTCCGTCCACATAAATAAACAGTTGGGTTATCAATTCAAACAAAATGATATTTGAAATTTGTCCTGTTTCAAATTTAGCGGTAGTAAAACACAATTACAGAATCTTCAAACCGTTCTGTTTAGCCCAACATATTTTTTTTCTGAAAGTATAATATCGTTGAAAAAGTTATTTAGCTTAGTCATGATCCCTCTTATCCATTACACTGCTTGATCTAAAGTAGTCTATTAAAGTATAATTAATTACCTTACCGTGTGTTTGCCAGAGGTACACCCTCATGTCCTGATCCATCCTTTCGGAAATATCACCACAAATCAGGGTCTTTGTCAACAGACTCGCGAACATGCCAGCCAATCCGATTCAATTTGAATTCACTACACTTTGAAGCCACTAGGTCACAAAACACTTTCCAAAATTAAAAAATAATATCCGTGAGAATCGAATTTGAGCACAAAGTACACACATGAGTGTAAGAGTCACCACAGCTGTCGCGCACGCAGACGAGGTGCGTGAAATCGCAAGTTGACTGGGCGCAAAATTCAACAGTACCTAAATTCGATTTTAACACGGACTTCTCGTTACAGCAAAAGCCTCTACTCTTAAATTTTGTACCAGTACCAGTAATTAGATATCAAAGACTATCTCAGTCATACAATCAGGTTAACCTTAGCAAAAACTGTCAGAGGCTCTCCTGTAACATCTTTCCAAATTTGCCCGTAAATGTAAACAATGACTTCGAGAAAAGGTCAAGGCCATGAGGTTGCTGCCATTATTCTGGTGGGGAAAGGGTCTACGGTGGAATTTTCAAATGTGAACCAAGCTTTTTAAACTTATTTGATATATGTTTTCCAACTTATCAGTTAATGATTGGTGATTAATGCATTGAAAAACAAAATGTGATTTGTTATTACTGAATCTGGAGTTTGTTAGTCATTGACGGTTTGCCGCCAATCACCCGTTCGGCGATGCCACTTGAGATTGGAATGTGAGGCCGCTTCACGCATTGACTCGTAACCAAAGAAAGAGCTCCACCTGAAATTGTTCATAAAATTGCCATGGTAGAATGGAGATAAACCCACTGTGTGGGAAAATCAGAGGTATATAACGAAATTATAATAGCTCTAAATTGTTCATTTAAAACCTCACGCTACTGCTGGCGTTAAATGAGATTTAGAGCTATTATAATTACGTTATATACCTCTGATTTTCCCACACAGTAGGTTTATCTCCTAAATATACATTGGATAACGTCCACATCCACATTTAACCCCAAGAAATCGTTTACATGCAAACATTTGTAAAATTTCAACTTCTTTATAATTATCTAAGCCCCATATTTCCGAACCATAGAGGAGAATGGGACTAATTTTAGAGTCAAAAATCTTTAAAAAAAGATCATATGGCAATGGATTAAATATATGTAGAGATTTAAGCACACTATATAAAAAAATTTCGCCTGTAAAGCTGCACTATTTACATGAAAAGTCCATGACAGGGATCTTGAAAAAATAACACCTAAATATTTATAAGACTAGTTTCTAGTAGATTCCCATTCAAAAACCATTTCTCATGTTTCGATATCTTGCTGCCATTCTTAAAAACAACAACTTTAGTTTTTTCTATGTTTACTGATAACTGATGACTTTCACGAAAGCCTTCTAGAACATTAATACGTTTTTGTAGACCATATATAGTATCAGCAAATAACACTATATCATCAGCAAATAACAGAAGGAATATTTGTACAACATCAGGGTGCAATTGTATTCCAGGGTAACAGCTTGACTCAACTTCTAAAGCTAATTCATTGATAAAGAAGGAAAAGATCAAGGGGCTTAAAACGCACCCTTGACACAAGCCATGTGGGCAATCAAATAGTTGAGATAAAGATGAAGAGCTATCACGAACCCGTCCCTTGACGCAGTTATATATAGAAGTTAATGCGTTAAACATTTTGGGAGAAATGTTTAACGCACTGTTGTGTGATTGATCTCTCCACTCGTAACAAATCATAGTTATAATTATTGATGAATAATTGACAAAATGAACATTGAAACTAAGTAGCTATCATCTGCATGAGAAGAGTAAATTTTTTAAAACAATCAACCAAAAATCAATACACTGACATCAGCTACCTGCAGTGCACTTGGCGTATAGTCCTACAATATACTGCCTGTGAAGATCCGGGCAGACTTAATCTTCAGCAACCCATGCTTGTCGTAAGAGGCGTCTAACTTAATTGGATGGTCAGGCTCACTGACTTGGTTGACACATGTCATCGGATCCCAATTGCGTAGATCAGTGCTCATGCTGTTGATCAATGGATTGTCTGGTCCAGACTTGATTATTTACAGACCGCTGCCATATGGCTGGAATATTGCTGAGTGCGGCGTAAAACCAAACTCACTCCTACGAGGTACACGTCACAGAAGGGATGAAACAGATTGTAACTAATGTATCCAGACATGATGTTTGAGACTGAGTATTGGTTTTTGTGGTGTTCCCCCTCAGGTGCTACACATGTCCCCCTGCCCGGCCAGCCAGCAAGTGTCATTACCGGCTGGGGTGCTCACATGAATCCGTCTTTATAGCAGGTAACATGTTGCAGTGTTTGGTTGTTGAAGTGATGATGATGATGATGATAAGGATACTGCTGGCAGAGATGAAACTAGTGAAAAGCGTCCATGTGATTATCATGATCATTGAGATGTTTTGGTTGTCATTGAGATTGAAGCAATAAATATGATGGTATATATTAAATGTAACATGATGATGATGATGAAGTTGTAGAGTAGACATGATTACAAAGAGTATGCTTATAATGATGATAATGATATAAGTTGTAGAGTAGACATAGTGATTATGATTATAAGGGAGATGATGATGATGATGATGATAATGATATAAGTTGTAGAGTAGACATAGTGATTATGATTATAAGGGAGATGATGATGATGATGATATAAGTTGTAGAGTAGACATGATGATTATGATTAAGGGTATGCTGCTGCTGCTGCTGATGATGATGAAAGATGTTTCAATTTCCTTGGTGTATATAAGCCTCTTCACCTACAACCGTAGTGGTTAGAGCGTCCGCCCAGAGAGCGGAAGGTCGCGGGTTCGATCCCCGACCGCGTAATACCAAAATACAATAAAATATGGTACTTGTTGGTCCCTGCCTGGCTCTCGGCATTATGGGTACAACAAGGACTGGTCGGCTCGGAGTCAGTATAATGTGTCTGAGTGGGTATTCATGCTTCACTGCGGCATGGTATCTCAGTGGGCTAGCACTATAAAACCAGCTTAAGTCTGGGCTAGTACAAGCAGCCACACATACACATACACTCGCATGCACGTCGTCATATGAGCGAAATATTCTCAAGCACGACGTAAAACCCAATTTCACCTCACCTCACCTCACCTCATCTCTTCACCTACTTTCTAAGCTTAATTTGATTGATTAGGCAGATACAACAAATACAGCCGTAATCTCAGCCAGACGCCATGGATTGTTGATGGTGGCCGCAAGTCCGAGACGTCAGTTCAGGAACTGCTTTGTGGGATCATCCTTGACAAGTTCAAGCCAACAGGTACAGATGCACTTACAATATAGAGCCATTCAAAACTCAATGACCTCAACATTGTACTGATGAAGGTAGATGTATTAAGACACTATGGACACTAACGTAGGACAGATATACTTGAAGTGGTTGTACACTACATGACTGATATATATTCTACATGCAGATCACAAGTTGTCATCATCAGGAAGAGAAGATGTGGATGTCCGGATGTTGGGGACAGGTGAGTGTGCACCTGTCGTATCCCAATTGCATATCCCAATTGCACCTAGTGGTCAAGTCATAGCTGGATGATCCATATGTACCCTGTACCCCTAGTCAACTTGCTGATTAATCGATGATCCATATGTACCCTGTACCTCATGGTCAACTTGCTGAACGAAGATCCATATGTACCCCTAGTCAACTTGCTGATCGATGAACCATATGTACCCTGTACCCCTAGTCAACTTGCTGATTAATCGATGATCCATATGTACCCTGTACCTCATGGTCAACTTGCTGAATGATGATCAATATGTACCCCTAGTCAACTTGCTGATCGATGAACCATATGTACCCTGTACCCCTAGTCAACTTGCTGATTGATCGATGATCCATATGCACCCTGTACCTCATGGTCAACTTGCTGAACGATGATCGATATGTACCCTGTACCCCTAGTCAACTTGCTGATTGATCGAAGATCCATATGTACCCTGTACCTCATGGTCAACTTGCTGATTGATGATCCATATGCACCCTGTACCCCTAGTCAACTTGCTGATTGATCGAAGATCCATATGTACCCTGTACCTCATGGTCAACTTGCTGAATGATGATCAATATGTACCCCTAGTCAACTTGCTGATCGATGAACCATATGTACCCTGTACCCCTAGTCAACTTGCTGATTAATCCATGATCCATATGTACCCTGTACCTCATGGTCAACTTGCTGAATGATGATCAATATGTACCCCGTCAACTTGCCGATCGATGAACCATATGTACCCTGTACCCCTAGTCAACTTGCTGATTAATCCATGATCCATATGTACCCTGTACCTCATGGTCAACTTGCTGAATGATGATCAATATGTATGTACCCTATGAACCATATGTACCCTTGCCCTAGTCAACTTGCTGATTAATCTATGATCCATATGTACCCTGTACCTCATGGTCAACTTGCTGAATGATGATCAGTATGTACCCCTAGTCAACTTGCTGATCGATGAACCATATGTACCCTGTACCCCTAGTCAACTTGCTGATTGATCGATGATCCATATGTACCATGGGTATCATGGTCAACTTGCTGAACGATGATCGATATGTACCCTGTACCTCATGGTCAACTTGCTGATTGATGATCCATATGTACCCTGTACCCCGTAGTCAACTTGCTGAACGATAATCCATATGTACCCCATAGTCAACCTGCTAATCAATGATCCATATGTACCCTGTACCTCATGGTCAACTTGCTGAACGATGATCCATATGCACCCTGTACCCCTAGTCAACTTGCTGTTTGATCGAAGATCCATATGTACCCTGTACCTCATGGTCAACTTGCTGAACGATGATCCTTATGCACCCTGTACCCCTAGTCAACTTGCTGTTTGATCGAAGATCCATATGTACCCTGTACCTCATGGTCAACTTGCTGAACGATGATCCTTATGCACCCTGTACCCCTAGTCAACTTGCTGATTGATCGAAGATCCATATATACCCTGTACCTCATGGTCAACTTGCTGAATGATGATCAATATGTACCCCTAGTCAACTTGCTGATCGATGAACCATATGTACCCTGTACCCCTAGTCAACTTGCTGATTGATCGATGATCCATATGTACCATGGGTATCATGGTCAACTTGCTGAACGATGATCCATATGTACCCTGTACCTCATGGTCAACTTGCTGATTGATGATCCATATGTACCCTGTACCCCGTAGTCAACTTGCTGAACGATAATCTCTATGTACCCCATAGTCAACCTGCTGATCAATGATCCATATGTCCCTGTACCTCATGCTCAACTTGCTGAACGATGAACCATATGTACCCTGTACCCCGTAGTCAACTTGCTGAACGATGAACCATATGTACCCTGTACCTCATGGTCAACTTGCTGAACGAGGATCCATATGTACCCCTAGTCAACTTGCTGATCAATGAACCATATGTACCCTGTACCTCATGGTCAACTTGCTGAACGATGCTCCATATGTACACCATGGTCAACTTGCTGATTGATGATCCATATGTACCCTGTTACCCCTAGTCAATTTGCTGATCAATGAACCATATGTACCCTATACCTCGTAGTCAACTTTCTGATCGATGATCCATATGTACCCCATGGTCAACTTGCTGATTGATGATCCATATGTACCCTGTTACCCCAAGTCAATTTGCTGATCAATGAACCATATGTACCCTGTACCCCGTAGTCAACTTGCTGATTGATGATCCATATGTACCCTGTACCTCGTAGTCAACTTTCTGATCGATGATCCATATGTACCCCACGGTCAACTTGCTGATTGATGATCCATATGTACCCTGTTACCCCTAGTCAATTTGGTGATCAATGAACCATATGTACCCTGTACCCCGTAGTCAACTTGATGATTGATGATCCATATGTACCCTGGACCTATTAGTCATCTTGCTGCTCAATGATCCATAGGTAATATGTACCCAATACCTCATACAGGTACTATTAAGATGTGTTATAATGATCATGAGACATCAAGTATTTATGACACTATTTGTTACTGCCAGGTCGACCTTTTGTTGTGGAACTGATCAACCCACATGTGGTGAAGTTCACAGCGGAAGACTTAAAGGCAATTCAAGAGGTAGGTACAGATTACACGTTCTTTTACATGTGGTTTTATTTCACGGTTTACAATTTTCTTTGCCTAAACTTCATAGAGGGTGGCTCTGCATAAAATAAAGAATAAAATCATTGTCAACTTCCAGATTCAATTTTGCAACTAATGAGGGGAACTGAAAACTAGGAGGTGACACATCATGAAAGACTAAGTGACCTCTGTATATGTTGACATTCTCCCTTTTTAAACAGGACACCAATAGTCTCACCAAGGATGTGGCAATATCGGACCTGCAGATTGTATCCAGGTAAGACTTAGACTACTGTAAATCTGGTGAATAGTTGGAAAAGGGTACTTTGAAAATATGAATGAGCATTGCGTAAGCTGCATGTTAGTGCCTACTTAGTGACTTTTCTTAAATTTCTTCAGTAGCTTTCCACACAAAGATCAGTTTGCAGTCATAGACACCAAGTATCCCATCTGTGGCAGATGTCATTTGAGAAAAAAATCCATCTGATTTCTTATTATGAGAGAAAACATCTGATGAGACAAGTGAAATAACCTATTTGCTTCACTTGCTGGCAGTGTGCAAAATAATTTCCAAATGTTGCTGGCCAGTTGAGCTAGCTATGCCTGAAAGTTACAAGCCCACAAAATAATTCACTAGCCCGAAATTTGAATGTAGAAACTCAGCAAAATATTACAAGGTAAAATACCTTCCAAAACAAATAAGCAAACACATGTCTGAATTTATGATACACTTTTAAATCATGAAAGATTATGGCCTGATAAAAATGTTCATATTATTATCAGCTTAATGATGACTTATTTAAGTTATTTGAGCATAAACAAAATATTTTATCACATAACAAGAGGGAGAGAGTGATATACAGTCAAATCCTGATGAGTCGAATGCCGGTGTCTCGAATATTATGCATAACTCGAAGTACCTGTCGGTCCCGACCATTCCCTGTTATAGTTGTCATCATTTGAATACCGGTTACACGAATTCGTCTCATAAATACACACGATGACTCGAGAAGGAAATTTGGTCCCATGAGATTCAAACAACAGCAATCTTGTATACATAAGCCGAAGTCAGTCAATGAGAAGTTGATTGGTGTAGCAAACTGATCCAATTAACAAACCAGCGCGGCTCACACCTTTTCCGCCATTGACGGGTGAGTTCAAAAGGCAGATTAGTGATTTTATGGAAATCACTGTCTGTGCTAATCAGACTGGAACTGGTAAGGTGTCCCTATTAGTGATATGGAAATCATTCGAAACAAATGCTTAGGCGGAGGAATTAGGACTGGATCATCATTTTTTCTACCCTCATAGACATACCTATGTCTCGAATACATCGATAAGTCGAATTTATTACTTGGTCCCCAGCGATTCGACTCATCGGGATTTGACTGTATTTACAAAATGACCCCATGAAAATTCACTAACCAGTCGGGCCAGTGACTGTGGAGATTCACTGGCCCGACTGGATTTTTATTAGCCACGGGCTAGCGGGCCAGTGACTATTTCGCACACAGCTTGTTGGCTTCCAATAATGTCTGAACTGTTGCACCAAGGGAGGACACAGCAAACTTGAAGGAAGGCGAGATTGAAAAGTCCAAGTCTTACAGCGCCCTCTGCTGGTCCGAGACAGAGCTACAACAGGAACAACTTGACAAGCTGAAAGAATTAACGGTACTAACATAATAAAGGAAGCTTTGGACATTCTGATTTTTTTCAATATATACTCACTGTCTTTATTGACAGATCAGATAATAAAAGATGAAAGTATGACAATGATGTAACATATTAACATTGATGTAACTTCCGTGGGTGCAGTTCAGTTGCATCAAGAAAGAACCATTTTATACCAACATTGACTGTCATTTTTTGCATGTAGCTGCACAAAACCATTGGTTGCTGTCGTGTGTGTTATTTGGTACCTTTTGGATCATGTTCAGTCAATTTTTCAACCGCCTCCGTGGTGTAGTGGTTAGAGCGCCCGCCCAGAGAGCGGAAGGTCGCGGGTTCGATCCCCGACCGCGTCATACCAAAACACGTTAAAATATGGTACTTGTTGGTCCCTGCCTGGCGCTGGGCATTAATGGGTACAACAAGGACTGGTCGGCTCGGAGTCAGTATAATGTGTCTGAGTGGGGTATTCATGCTTCACTGCGGCATGGTATCTCAGTGGGCTAGCACTATAGAACCAGCTTCAGTCTGGGCTAGTACAAGCAGCCGCACATACACAAACACCCGCATGCACGTCGTCATATAAGCGAAATGTTCTCAAGCAGGACGTTAAACCCAATTTCACCTCACCTCACCTCACCTCAGTCAAGTTTTCCAGTTTGAAATATCATTAAATATATCAGTATGGTATAGGCATAAACAACATGTTCTTCAGGTGTTAAATCACATGTTTTGACACCCTACATACTTTGTCACCCGTTAATAATGATGCTGGGTTTATGTACTTTTTATGATTTCAGGACTTAAAACTGGATCAGAACACACCAATAAGAGTACTTCACAGGTAAATCATTCCTATACCTTCTTATTAATCTGTTACATCTTGAGCATCTTGAGGGTTTGAACAAAGCCCTAAGAGCCCTTGCTTGTTGTATAAGGAACCAAATCAGTTGTCTTATAATCAGATGGTCAAGCTCAAGACTTGATTACATGTTGTCAAACTCTGATGGTGTGGGGTGTGCTTGTTATATCAGTCACAGAATTGTTTTGTCCATATTTGATTATTAACATGGAACTAAACAGCTAGAATATTGATAATTAAGGCATTTAACAACAAACAAGCAAATATTTATCCATCGATGAGTTTTTATTGTTGAGCTTTTGCAAGCAGAAAATCACTTGACAAAGAAATTGGTATCTCTGATTGATCAGGACAGCTTCAGATAACAGTTTTCACAGTGACAAACAGTCTGTCTGACCACTTCATCCTCCTGGGAATCTTTGGATAATTCTGTAGTGTGAAAAGAATAAATCCCGGCTTAAGATTTCTTATAATTCATGCTGGGGAAATGTCTGCTTGGCTATCTGTACTGATACCATAGACATTGTATAATAAGACTCAGTCAAAGGGCTAATATTTTGTAGCTTTCAGATTTTAACAAAGGCATCTGATAGGTCTGCAGCCTGTCACAGGAGCTGATGAGGAGCTGTTATTATTTAGAGTACCTGTCACTATTGGGTGTGTCAGCGTAGAGAGTCTTGTTAATCTTAGCAATAAGATCATTTTGGAGGCCAGGACCTAGATTTTCGAAGCTCTCTTAGCGCTAAGATAGTCGTAAGTGCCATGCATTAGCATTAACTTATGACTATCTTAGCGCTAAGAGAGCTTCGAAAATCTAGGCCCTGTGTTACAAAATTGTGATGGTGTCAGCTCTACAACTGTAATAGGTTGGTACTGGGTCTGGGTTGGTGGGGTAGCCTAGTGGATAAAGCGTTCGCTCGTCACACCGAGGACCTGGGTTCGATTCCCCATGTGGGTACAGTGCGTGAAACCCATTTCTGGTGTAGCCGCAGTGATATTGCTGGAATATTGCTAAAAGCGGCGTAAAACCAAACTAACTCACTCACTCACTTTTCCGCTGTCACTCATTCACTCTGATGGGTCCAGGGAAATCTAGTTATGAGCAAATTACTAAATGGTATTTTCCCTTTTTCCAGACGGCCTTTAGCCTGTCGTGAGAGGGTGGTACACACCATGCATGCTGTGAAGGTCAACAAGCACCACTTCCGGCTGTATCTCTCCACACAAGCTGGGACGTATCCTTCAGGAATTAACACTCAAAACTAAGATGGGGAAAGCAATCTTAAGCAATCTCATTATTGATTGTGGATAGAAATATATCTGACACTGGGTTTTCAGTCAAATGGTCGAATACTGATATATGTTAGTGTTGTGTTGCTGGTATGTAGGCCCATACTATGAACTCCTTTTTGAATTGATCATTTATTGAAGCTCCACTAAAAATAAGGATGTGATGCTGTCTTACGACTACCATATTTTGCCGACCCTTGTCCCTTATAATCTGTTTGGTTCCCTCCCAATTCATGTTTCATGACAATCCCCGAAGTAAGTGTTTGAATTAGTCCAGAAATAATTTTTGTACAAAATATGTTATTTTTTATCCTCCCACCATGTAATGCGGTGGAATATAGTTGACGCCTCATCTGTCTGTTCGTTCGTTCGTAATCATTTTGGTTCCGAAGCACAACTCGAAAACCGTTCAATATCTCTCAACAAAACTTGGCGAATATATCAAACAGATCTAGAAGTGGTGCTCTTTTTGCAAATTTTTGTCATTTTATTTTTCTCGGTTTCCATGGAAACAATTTGGACTTAGTTTAAAAAAATCAAGTTGGACTTTAAGTAACTGTCAGATGATTTGTTCTTTCAAATTTGTGGGGGCCGGGGAGATTTGTCATCTTCTGATGACTCTTGTTTATGTTTCGTTTTTTCGTTCATGACATCCCAACCCCCCTCCCCCGTTTGTTGTGACAAATTTTTCCAACTTCCTCTTTAACTGTTAATTAAACCTACCCTAACCCACCCAACTCTCCTTTACAATAAATCACCAGTGCCTCAAGACTGAAGGGTTCATAGATGCACATTGCATTACATCACCTCTATCTTGTTTCTTGTGTGTCATAAGAAATATGTTTTGGGGAAATTCAGATATTTATTTCAACCAGGGAAAGTACTGCCTTTCCTCTATATTATTCCTTAGCAGCATGTAGCTATATCAAAGAGTTTGTCCATGGAGACTTCGGCCGAACCACTCCAAATCTGTCCACTCTACTGGGGGTGGAATGTGATATCCTGGAACTGGATGTGGAGGTAATATTCAATAGGACATGCATATCTGTGTCATATCTTGTACTGAGAGTCGCCATGGTTGCACATTCACTGCATGGCTAATAATGAGATGTACTCCAACTTTCTCTGTTGTGTCCTAACATTGATAGATCCGGGTTAGAATTGAACCCATGCTTGTCATAAGAGGCGACTAAGGGGATTGGATGGTCAGGCTCGCTGACTTGGTTCACACATGTCATCGGTTCCCAATTGCGTAGATTGATGCTCATGCTGTTGATCAATAGATTGTCCGGTCCAGACTCGACTATTTACAGACCACCAGGTGGAATATTGCAGAGTGTGGCGTAAAACTAAACTCACTCACTCAACAATAACATTGATGCACTGTACAATGAATACCACTGATAAACACTTATAGATGAAGCACCTGTCTGTGTGCTTGATTTTGTAACCTGGTTAAGAAATAACTTAGTATAGGCCCGATCAGAACCTCACTCTGTGAGTTGGAGGATTGGTTGTCGGTTCCTGAATGCAAGTTGTCAGTTATTTCTAGTCGAGACATGATTACTTAGAGCTAAGCTCGGTGTAAAAGCTGTAGCTGCAACATTTCTATCATTGATTGACACATACCCACGCTGGAGACTGGTTTTCTTTTCTTTTCTTTTTATCCCCCCAGCATGTAATGGGGGGGATATAGTTGATGCCTCGTGTGTCCTTCTGTCCGTAACAAACATGGGGTAATTGTAATTTGTAATTGTAATTGAATGTAATTAATTACAAAAATCTATGTAATTGCATGTAATTTGTAATTGAATGTTCAAAATGTAATTTGTAATTGTAATTTAATTAATTAATATCTCAATGTAATTGAATTTTTCAATTACTTTTTCAATTACATCAAATTGCATCTCACTTTTTTATTTTGGTGGTCATCAGGCAACCCTTGAGTAGTATATACAATGGGGGTTTTGGACCAGGTCCAACAAAAGCCTCTGCAAAGCCTTATTTGGGAAATAAGGCTTTGGGCGGACCCTTAGCTCTTGCTACCATTACCCCTACTATAAAAAAGTTTGGGACGGTAGCGGAGTACGAACGCCCAATGTACACGCTACCGGGGACTTGGGTGAAGTATGTTGGTATCCTGGGATTGTATTATCCAATGCTGGGCTGCGTCTAACGTGCCGCTATGGCACTATTGTGCCGCTATGCCACGTTTACTTCGATGAAACAGTTTAATGTTAATCGCCTATAATCTCTTTGGTGTTTGTAATAAAGGCTTGCTGGGCTTTTTTCACCCCTTGTTCTATGTACTTTTTTTTCTCATCCTCGCTGATAGCAGACTTACGAGACTTGGATCGAATATCTTGTTTCATTTTGTTATATTTTGTGAGTTCAGAGAGGATTGAACTAAACTCCTCCTCTGAGATCTTACTGTCAGTGAGTGCAGTGGAAATACGCTCACTTACTGTGTTCAGCTTTGCTTCAGCCAGAACCCTGATCTCGTCGTGTTTCAATGCCTTACGATGCAGTCTGCGTGATGCCAACTTAAGCGCCAACCCTACCACCCCTGCCACCCCAGCTGTTATTTCGATACCTAGCACTATAGGTGCAGCCACGATGGTAGCTAACAACCCAACACCTGCCGCCCCTATTCCCATGCTGGTTACTATAAGGGCAGTGTCAGCCCCGTCCACGATATTGAAAGCTCTATGGTACTTTTTACATAGTGCTTTCCACGTGTCGCGGTCTTGTTCTAGTTGGCGTTTCACATCACATAACTGTCTCAAGCGGAACCCATCTACGGTTTCCAGGGTCTTAGCTACTTCCTCTACGACTGGGTATAGCCCCATCCTATAATATATATTACAAAAGATATTTTAATTGGGTTTCAGTTAACAGTCGATCAACGTACTTGAGGCTTATAAGGTGTAAATCCTCATGTAGGGAAATAGGTGAGAATGTAATAGGTAACTTTGCATCCACACGATCCCCCCCTGAGGGGCTTATTGAGGGGGTTATAGAACCCGTTGAGGGGTCCGGTTGTATGATGATGGCGCGGTAACGTTCACTACGGTTCTGGGGATTCCAGTGTACTATCATCCCGGGTACAAGTTGTTGTTCTAGATTATTATTATTAACTCTAGTGATATAGACTTCTATGATGAGTGTGGAGCCTGGTGACACAACTGGAATTTCATATAGGGTTCTGTAGCAGCCATACTTTAACTCACCCCCGCGGGATGATAGTAACATATTGGGTAAAACCGACCTTAGTACAATCTTTGTATTAGGTCCCGGAATGAAACACCCGAGCGGCGCGGTACCGCTATTCTTAATTTCATAGATATACCCATCTTCTTTTGATGTGATATAAGGTGAGGTGAGGGCTAAGTTGACTATCCATTTGGGTTCTTTAAAATCTGATAACGGCACCCGCCTATACACGTTGTCTTTCAAGTGCAGGATGTATAAGGTGTCTTCCTCACCAGGCTGATCGAATCCCTCCGTGTCCCCTAAGTCGTTAAGTGTAGTGTTGGGGCGAAGCCAAGACATTGCTATAATACCATTACGATATAATTTCCAACTGGTTTTCTGATAATAGTTCAGGGGTGCACTTCAACCCCATGAAGTGTATGTTGTCGGGTAGGAAGATCTTGGTTAGTGATATAGTGTCTTCCACGATCACGGTGACACCCTGCAGACTGGTTTTGGAGTCGACACCCACCCGCACGTAAACATTGCAAACGTGATACTGGTGTTGTTTCCCCAACCGGAGTTTGACCCCTTTCACGATTTCGACATCATCCAGCCATGGTTCCCCTAGGTAGACTTGGATGATCAGTGTTGAGTTCGCCGGTAGACTCTCCAGGATGGTGACCACGCCTTCGAATTCAGACACCAACTGCAATGTCACGCTTTTGTATGCCCGCTTTACTCGATAGCATGTGGGCTGCCATACTGTTGAGTGGGCTGATGACTACGCTTCGTCTCTGAGTCGGGGCGTAAGCCACGAGCAGGGTTCCATTGTTCACGACTTTGTTTAGGTGGTTGTCTTTGTTATCCGTGAACACGTAGGGGGAGCTGAGCTTAATGTTGAGAAACCAGTCGACTTTATCGGGTAATAACACCCACTTGTCATCGTCGGTGAAGACGAGCGTATATGGCTTGTTTCGGGCGACGGTAGTGCTCTCAACATCGTCTAAGTCAAACAGTTTGCCCCCGAATGATGGGTATATTATCCAGTTATCATCATCGGTGTTGACAAGGGTGTACTTAGTGTTGACGACCACTCCTGAGGTATCTACCATATCACTTAGATTGCTAGTACCATTGGAGGGGACTTCAATGCGTTTGTAAATGTTGTTTTTCAGTTGTAAGGCGTACAGTGTGCCATCTACTCCGGGAGCGTCGAAACCGCGTGTGTCCCCGAGGTCGGAGATCCCCACATTGAAGCATTTTTTCACCCCGGGCCCTTGTGCGCTGGTCATTTTATGTGAAGCGTTAAGCTGAGGTATTGACAGGATTATGATTTATATCTAACACCGATATTATCAGCTCAGGTATGTTGCCCTGGGTCAACCTCTTATACTGCCGCGGTGAAAACGACTCCGTTCTACCGTCGTTGTATTTCTCCGTTTTCACCGGTACGGCTCTCAGTATAGTGGAAGGGTGCCCCCCTTGAATGTTGTACGTTGTGCTCACCTGGCCGAGATGAATGTACAGCTCTCGGTATGGCACTAGGTCGGGTAACTTCATGCCTGTGACGGTTGTTGTTGGTTTTATCTCGTCAGACAACATACCTAGTGTCCTCGCCAATGGTCGACCGAGCTTTAAGGACTTTCTTCCGTTCTTGATGAACACCACTGTACCTTTTGAGTCGTTCATCTTGAGTTCAGCTCCCAGGGGTTTGAAGACCTCGTCGCTTAGCGAGCACACGCTGTAGTAGCCGTCAGTTATCTGGCTGCGAGCTCCACTGACGAACAGCTTATTGTTGCTGGCGTTGATGTTAGTCCATTGCGGTAGGTAGGTGATATCACAGAGTGCGACTTCGGGTTGACCCAACGTATTATCGATCGCGTGCGTCAGCTGAACGGCCTCACCGCTCGTTATTCCTGGAAGTGTTATGTACATGTTAGAGTATATATGCTCCTTATATAATAGTTTTAAAATGTATTCCCAAGGAGTGTCTTACTCCCCTGGAGTGTTTTACCCTAAACTGGACATAGATTTCTCACCTATGAAGATCGTGGTCGCTGCTGGGTTGTATTTCGACGCCCAGTTCATAGATGTGTTTGACAAGTATAAATTTTCGGTGACTAACGCTAAGGTAGTTCATGCTTGGTTCAACAACCCGATGCAGTTCTGGCAGAATCAACTCAACTTCGCCGTGTGGTGTGCTACAACGGGGTGTGGTGTGACATTGACCGACACTCGGCGTGGACCGCTGAGTCAGTCTGTGTTCACGTTCCACGTGTACTACCAGATTGGGTGTATCCTCAAAGAAATCAGTGCTCCGGTCCCACAGGACAATGCATGGAACCCATTAAACAACAAGTACGATAGACGGGCCTACAAACGTATTTGTAACGAATTCGAACTAAACCCGAAGACGGGTTGGCGTTTGCCGGGGCCGAACCACGGGTTGGGTATCCCCATCGTTCACAACATGCACCTCGTGGAAGCCAGCGAGAAATTGAAGGAATGGGGATACAAGGCGTATCATCACCTCACAACCAACGAGTGGGATGACCGTTATATGGCTTTCGACAACTGTAAGGATTACAGAGTCTGGAGGTTTGAGCAGGGGGCAGCGGATGACTGGAAAAAGTTCATGCTGGACACGTCGAAAGGGTTTACTCGTGCCGGGGTAATCAGGTTAAACGACTTCGATTGAGCGTGCGTGTGGGGCTTGTGTTAGTGCGCGACGCGCCAACGCGCTTCCAACTTCCTGGGTAAGGGGACTGCTTACGATGCCCAAAAACAGTTCGTTGTTAACGTTGAGGATGCTATCAATGCTCCAGTTGATCTCCCGAGGGCCATCAAACGCTACCAAGACGTGTTGGAATATGCCAGGTCGAAAGTCGACTACGTGTTCGACGTGGGACTGTACATGGCTCCGAGCGATATGCAACTGAGAGTAAAAAAAGTGGTGGGCTACAACAACGAAATAGTTATAGCCACGGCGGACCAAAAGTTGGGTGTCAACCTCGATGTCAACGTCCCCAACGTCCCACCACCCACGACCGGTGAAACGGGTATAGTGGCGCCACCCCCGGAGCCTAGGGTTCAACCAACACACACACAGCCCCAGCCTGCAGCGTCCAATCAGCAGCACATCGATCGTAAAACAGCCCTGGTGGTTGGTGGGGTAGCTTTGGGGCTCATTTGGTTAAAAATTCCTTAGCCGCTACGTACACCAGACCCGCCACGGCGACGATGGCTGCCCACAGGTTTTGACTAAGCCACGTGGCAGTTTTAGCCAGAGCGCTCAGCAACCACGAGACGATGCTACCCAGGATGCCGGGTAGGGCTTCGCCGGCCTTACCAGCCAGTTTAGCCAGGGTTTCCCCTAGTTTTTTAATCCAGGCTTTGACACCCCCACCACTTGGTGGTGTGCCACCGCCGCCACTTGGGGGTGTGGGGGTACCCCCACTCAATGACACCACCAGGGTTGATACGATGAAGCCCAATGCAGTCAAAATGCTGGCGATGGTGATCCCTTGCTCCCGGAACAGGGTCCGAATCCTGTCAGCTAGCGTGGTGTCCTCGTAGAGGACTCGATCAACGGTTTCACGCGCACGGCTGACCTGGGATCGAAGCTGGTCTTGGAAGGAGGATGCCGTTTCCAGCCGGGTCTTCCTTTCCTCTTCCAAACTACGTATTCGTTCCTCGGTGGTGGCTTTCAGAGACTCGTCCTCCGTTTCACCGAGTTTGACCTTTTCATGGGCGATATGATCGTCTATCGCGTCCAGTTTGGCCGTGTTGTTCACGAGATGTCCACGAATGGTTTGCATGGCCATGTCAAGCCCCGTAGTTCCCGGTAAATTAAATTCAATCCGGGTAAGGGTTTGTCGGTAGGTGGCCAACAGCTTTTCAATGTTATCAGTCATGTCTTGATCCGATGTGGCGTCCCTGACGTCTTGCAGATCTTGAATGGGAATCTTAGGCCGTGCGCCACCGTAATCTATGAAGCCTAGTTCATCGCGGATCAAGTCACCCCCATGGCGACTGCCGAGTGTTGATAAGGCAAGCGGTTCTCTCGTGCGCTTATTCATGAGATCGATCTCCGGGTGAGCCTTCAACCGCAGCGTGCCTTTACCATCGACAAAAAACTTGGTATAGTCTCGCCCCAACGGCTCTACGTAATTTCTATCCTCTTTTAAACCATCATAAAACCCGTTGACGGCCTGCTTCACGAGTTCGTTGCCTTGCATGAATGAGGTGTCATCCTCGAATGCCTGGGCACTATAATCCCACATATCATCCATAGGTATGTACTCAGCCATTATTTAGTATTAAAACTTATATATTTCATTTATATAACAATGTACGGTAGAAAACTAGATCCTTTTCGAAGATCAAGAGAGCCTCTAGGTGCCAGAGCCGTGCGCCAGTCGGTGACCATCACCAACAATCGCAGCAAGATAGACCAGAATCAAACGCTGCTGGTTAGATTTCCAAACCTTGGCGAGAATGACCTCATTGTACCAGGCACGGTTCGACTGGCGTTCAACCTCACGTTGACCTCCACCAACGACAAACGCGAAGCTAGTGCGCGAACGTAGGTCGAAGCTATTATCAAGAAAACCACCATCAAGATCAGCGTAAGCGAGGTTCTGAGCATCGACGACAGCGGCGTGTTTCACTGCTATGGGGATCTCTGGAAAAGCGAGGGAGAACGCATCAAGGACGTGTACCAGGGTATCAGCAAATCGACCCGGTTGCGCATTGGGTATAGCTTCACGCAAGACCAGCTAGACAAGCTATCGGACGGTGAAAAGGCTATCGCTCAAGCGTACGGGAACCGGTTCTGCGTGCCGCTCGACTTCAAGTTGCTCACGGGGCACGCGCCGTTTTACCAGGCCGCGCTGGGTGATAGGCTTGAATACGAGCTAACGTTTAATGACTACAGCAAAGTAGTGCGTACGCCGAACGGCGATAAGGCCAGTTACGTCATAGACAACATCTCTCTGGAGTTCGACATGGTCACTAGCCCGGAGCTGGCCAGGCAGGTTCGAAGCCAGTACTCTGGGAAGATGGCGATCCTGTACGATCGCATACTGAGGCATAGATCGGTCGTGCGAGATAAGAGCGACACTGTGTGGAATATCAACCTGAACGTGCCGGCGCAATCGATGAAAGGCATCCTGGTCGTCCCAGTGGAGGATTACGAGCCGTTCCGGAGGGACAGCGAGAAGTTTTTCAACCCCGAGATTGAAAAGGTGGAAGTGGCCATAGAGGGCGTGCCCAACCAGCAAGTACGCACTATGGTTGGACATGCGATCCACAGATGACGATAAACTGCACGGTAGCGGCCGCCGTATAGATAACGGTAGTGAGGGTATAACCATCCAGATTACCAAGAAGGCTCAACCCGCTGGTAAGTTGAAATTATATCTGTACGTTATTATGGACGCGCAACTGAATATAGACAATGGGAGATTCGTGCAAGCCATCTACTAGGCCACTGCCTACTGATTTGCCACGCGACCCACACTGCGCCATAGTGTGCGGGCAGACTGGCTGTGGGAAGACCGTTTTCGTGTTGGATATGTTGGAGGGGTACTACAGGGATGTGTTCGACAACATCGTTATCATGTGCCCTACTTTGAGTATGAATAAAACGTACACGGAAAGACCTTGGGTGATGACGGACCCGGACGTACACAAAGTCGACCCGGGAACACGCCTGCAGGACTGGTTGAAAGCTCTTCACGAGAAATTTAAAGGGGAGTCGACGCTGTTCATACTAGACGACTGCAGCGCTAATCGCGAGATAACAAAAAAGAGAGACATGCTATCGTACCTGGCCTTCTCTGGCCGACACGCAAATCACAGCCTCTGGGTGCTAACGCAGAAGTTCAACTCGGTGTTAAAAGACCTCAGGGAGCAGACGCGATGGGTGGCCTTATTTCACTGCAAGGACAGGGATTCATTCGAGGAGTGTTTGAGAGAGAACGATGTGATGAGTAAACATGATAGGGAACGTGTGAAGAAACAGCTCGCTGAAACTAAACATGCTAAGCTCGTGCTCAAGACCGATCAACCAGTAGCCTATAGAGTGTTTTAGCTTAGCAATGCTTAGTAAATGCTTAGCAAATGCTAAGCAATGCTTAGTATAAATGCTTAGTGTTTAGTTATAGCTATGGTATTTGAAGTGTTCGTCGTGTGCAACTTAACCTTCATTTCTCTGTGTTTTGCCTGCATCAGGTATTATATTGTTAAAACTAAAACTTACTTGTTACATTATAAGATGGAGTGTGAGGAATTGCTAGAGCAACTGTTGATACCACAGGTGGACGATGATAAGCGAGAGAAACTGGTGGCGTTGGCTGTTGGTGGCAAAGCCAAACATTACTTTGGGGAGTACACTCCCGATAAAATTCACAAAATGTCAGCCGAAGAAATCGATAAACTGTACGCTAGATACGAGGCTAGACTCGGAGCAGAAATGACAAAAACAATAGGATCGGCTATGACCCAGATATACACTGGTATTGCGTCATACTTCCTTCCCATCCCCCCGGAGCGTCGACTTTACCTGTGGGAAGACCTCGAGAAAGACCCTTTTATCGAACACGCCTTGAGCTCTATCAGCTGCGAGCTGTACCACAAATACGGTATGTTGTTAGCCCCAGTGACGGCGGCGATTATCATGGCAAAGCATTGTCAATTTGAGAGGAAAAATAATAATAATAGTATAGATGGATGCTGCACAGGAGGAGACATCACCCCAACTACTGGAGGAAACCCCCAGGGGGCAGGGGGAAACCCCACCCCAACTGGAGGTGACCCCTACAGTAACCAGGCAGAAGAATCCTAAGAGAGTAGCTGCCAGTAAAAAACGGTGGTGTAACCAACATAAAATGATTAGGGTGACTCACCTGTCTCGACTATTGTTGGTTGTATGCGCAACTGCTGCCGTGGCTATCTCATGGTTATATACACGACATAGGAATCCCAAGGATTCCGGGGAGGGAGACCCTCACAGGGATGGAAACCCTCCCGCGCAATCAGAGGTCGACCCGCATATCATGTTATAATTTAATATTTTATATCATATACATAATGTCTGAGGGGAAAACGTTCGTCAACGACGCATACCACGCCACAGTGGTCGCCAGTCTAGCCGTAGGATATGCTCGGTTGACCAAAATGGTGCTTAAACAACCGACTATCAAGCTAGATTTCAACCTGCAGGATATGGGTATGCTCATAATGAACCTTGGTATGGCGATGGCTACAAAAGACATCCTAGTAAAACAAGGGATACTACCTGAAAATATTATGAAGTAAATATAGGATGGCTACGATTGCCATGATGGTCGGTGGGGCGTTAGTAAATGCCCTAGCATTTTCCGGGAGTAATTTCCTCTTCTCAAAACTACGAGATTCACACGCGGCTGAAATACAGGAAGAAAGAAAGCGGCACGATCTCGCTATTGAGAAATTACAGGCTGCCCAATCTGAGTACGCTAAAAAACGCCTCCAGAGGATCGATTACATTAACGAACAACTCAGGCGTGAAAACCATGCCGTTCAAACATTCCACGATGTCGACGAGGCAGCGAGAGAATACTTCTTATTAACAGGTAAACAGTTGCAACCACTCAATAAACCCACACTCGCTCAGTACTACACACCATCCAAGGGGCAAATGGACCATGAACTGGTATTCATAGCGCTGGGTATAGCAGCGACTGCGTTGGTTGCGAAACAATTAGACTAAATACTCATATAAGTATGCTAAACATGAGACCTGCTCCATACCGATGCGAATACATACTTATGGGGAAGACCGAGACCTGTGGTAGGAAATGCAGGACTCAGGGGTACTGTTGGTTCCACATGGGAAGCCCTAACTACGCGTGTTGTGTGTGTGGCATAGGGGTTAAAGGGCACTACTGCCTATGTAAAGCTCACGGGGCGAACGTAGTCAGACATCGCCTCATCTACGAGAATAAAAAGGCCTACATAAAAGAACGTAGGCGACTTCTCAAGATAGCAGTGTAAGGCTGGAGGAGTTACCTCCCTTTGACTGTGGCCCAGTTAGAGATTATACACACCTACGTATAGCTATGTTTGTGGAAATTGAGCCCAGGGAAGGTTGCCTGAGAAGCTGGCAGATGGATGTGGGGAAAAGTATAGATATCAGTGTCCTCAAACCCATGATTGTTAGTGAACTATATAAGGGGTGCTCGTTTACATTCATGGTAAAAGTAGGGTTTGATGTGCCATGGGCTGGGCACACTTGGAATTACTTTGATGGGGGGCGAGTAGATGTGCATGGGGATATAGATATACTTGTTGACGACTCGTTGCAAGTAATACAAAACACCCTACTATACTGCGCATGTTCCGGGTGGGCCGAGGGAATAATCGATAAGGTGTATCTAGATTTTTTACCTTTACGGCAGCCCAATTAGACATTGATCTTCTTAGATGTGTACGCAACTATGACTACTGTTGGTGAACTTAAGCGGGTCGCCAGGCAGAGAGGTGTTATTGGGTATTCTCGAATGTGGAAGCCAGCCTTGTTGAAATTACTAGGTTTAGAAGCCCCTCCTACGGTAAAACAATTAACAGCTCAAGCAAAACAGCTTGGGCTCACGGGTTATTCAAACCTGGGGAGAGCTGGGTTAGTCGCATTGTTATCACATGCCCCCGTAGCAAAACCTCCCACTGTAAAACAATTACAAGCCGAGGCACGTAATTTGGGTTTAGGTGGGTATTCCCGAATGAGGAAACCACAGCTTGTAGAACTATTACGGCAGAATAGAGCTATTGACCTACAGTTCATACCCACTGAGCGCGCTGTAGGCAACTATTTGAGAGGCTGGCGCATGCATATTGATAGGAATATAAACATTACTGATATCAAGCCTCTCATAGCTGATAAAATAAACCAGGAACTAAACAGTCTAGGAAGTATCAAATTTCAGATCACAGTTAAAATGTCACTCGATAAGCAAGTGGGGGGAGGTGTCACTGAGTACGTTCAGCCTTACTTCCGTGGCAAACAACAGGTCATGACCCATATAGAGACCATTGACGCATCAATCGATACTAGTTTTCAGCAGATACGGGAATACCTAGAACGCTACACACACCTGGGGTCCGGGTGGACTGTAGATAAAATTGATAATGTCTATCTAGACATAGCTAACTACGTGCCATTCAGAGGCGGGTCATACCTAGACTTACCCCCCTACTATAGGAAAAAACATGCCATGGTCAATGTCAAGAATAGAGGAGACGATTGCCTGAGGGTAGCTATCAGGTCAGCCTTGTTTCCAGCTGACACTCATTCAGACAGGCCTTCTAGTTATCCCCAAGACGATGGGCTCAACTGGGATGGTATAGATGAACCCACCCCCATATCCCAGATAACTAAAATAGAAAAACAGAATAATCTAGCTATAAATGTCTTTGGGCACGAAGGTAACACAACAATAGTACACAGGGTCAGCCCAGCATTGGGGGAACGCATTATCAATATATTCATGATCCAGCGAGGTGACAAGTACCACTACACATGGATAAAACACTTTAGTAGGCTGTTGTATGACCAATCGGCACACAGAGAAAAGACCCACTTCTGCGAACGGTGCCTGCATGGCTTCACACGAGCTGATTTATTAGAATCCCACCGGGAGGATTGCCAAGGTGTGGGGCAGACGGCTATACGAGTTGACATGCCTAAGGAAGGTGACAATATCCTAAAATTCGGTAACCACAAGAACCAAATGTCTGTGCCTTATATCATATACGCCGACTTTGAAGCCTTGGTCAAACCTGTTGTTGGGGATAACCCCAGTACTCTGCCCACAGGCGGGGTTGTTGGGGGTACCCAACCACACTCAAAACACAAGAGCATGAAGCCTGTGGGTTTGGATACATTGTCGTCCGTTGTGATGGGAAAACAAAAGCTCCCGTAGTGTATAGGGGTCCCGACGCGGCTGAAAGGTTTCTAAAGTGTTTGCAGGAGGAAGAAAAAATTATTAGGAATGCACTGTACACAATCGCTCCCATGCGTATGACCCGAGCCGACAGATTAGCTCACGCCTGTAGCACTAACTGCCACGTGTGTGACTCACCACTTAACGGCGATTCGGTGAGAGATCACTGCCACATAACCGGTAAGTATAGAGGCGCCGCTCACAGCGCGTGTAACCTTAAGCTTAGAATCAACCCTAAGACAATAAACATTCCCGTTGTCTTTCACAACTTGAGAGGGTACGACTCTCACTTAATCATGCAGGCCATCGCGAAAATCGATGGTAATATAACGTGCATCCCCAACAACATGGAGAGATACATCTCCTTCAGCTTAAATGGCCTTAGGTTCATAGATTCAGTACAATTCTTATTGTCGCCACTCGACAGTCTGGTCAAGGCCAATAATACCTTCCCTATTACCGCTTGATACACAGACGCCGAGACTAGACCCCTGCTTATGAGGAAGGGTGTGTACCCTTATGAGTACATGGATAGTGGGGCCAAGTTCGCCGAGACCAGACTACCCCCCATGAGAGAATTTTACAGCAATCTAACAGACTCGGCAATATCCCAAGACGATTACTCGCACGCGATTAACGTATGGAATAAACTGGGTTGTGAGAATCTGGGTGACTATCACGACCTGTACTTGAGGACAGATGTACTGCTGTTAGCCGACGTGTTTGAGACGTTTAGGCGGACATGTTTCAAGCAGTATAAACTCGACCCCGCATGGTATTACACCAGCCCAGGTCTGTCGTAGGATGCCTTGCTTAAAAAGACCGGAGTTAAGCTGGAATTGCTCACAGATTACGACATGCACCTATTCATTGAGAAAGGCTTGCGAGGTGGGATCTCCATGGCAACCAAACGATACGCCGAAAAGCAAATAATCAATAAGTGAAGGGCTACGACCCTAGCAAGCCAACCAATCACATTCTCTACCTCGACGCCAACAACCTGTACAGCTGGGCCGTGAGCCAGTATCTACCCACAGGGGGATTCGAATGGGTGTCACATGTTGATGTTATGAGCATCGCACCAGATTCGAACAAAGGTTATATCCTCGAGGTTGATTTGGAGTACCCCAAGGCATTACACACATCACACAACAGCTACCCCCTGGCCCCCAAACGTATGAGGGTTAACCCAGACTGGATGTCTGAGTACCAACATAACTTGTTAGGTGGGCGGGTGGCAGACGTTGAAAAACTAGTGCCCAACTTAATGAATAAGACCAAGTACATCGTTCACTATCGCAACCTACAGCTGTACCTGTCGTTGGGTATGAGGCTGAGCAAAATACACAGGGTGCTCGTGTTCAACCAGAGCCCATGGATGGAGTCCTACATCAGAATGAACACAGACCTCCGAAAGCTTGCCACCAGTGACTTTGAGAAAAATCTCTATAAGCTCATGAACAACTCGGTGTTCGGTAAGACTATGGAGAACCTGAGGAAACGCGTGACCGTGAAGCTGGTTCGGGCGAATGAGGAAGACAAGCTCAGGAGACTGATAGCCAGTCCGGCATTCAACCGTAGTAAAATATTCACCGATGACCTAGTTGCCCTACACATGAAGAAAAGCCACATAAAATTCAACCGGCCTGTTTACGTGGGGATGAGCATCCTCGATTTATCCAAACACCTGATGTACGACTTTTACTACAACGAGCTTAAGAAACAGTACAACGACAGGTGCGAAGTGCTGTACACTGACACGGATTCCCTGCTGATGGAGATTCGAACCGAGGACGTGTACGAGGACATGAAAAAACACCTTAATTTGTATGACACCAGCGACTACCCCAAGGACCATACCATACACAGTACGGTAAATAAAAAGGTCCTAGGTAAGATGAAGGACGAGTGTGCTGGCACGCCCATAGCCGAGTACATAGGTTTGAGACCTAAGATGTACTCCATACTAAAAGCCGACAATGGGGAGATCCGGAAGGCTAAGGGTGTTAAGAAATACGTGGTTAAACAACACATCAAACACGCCAGATTCAAGGAAGCCCTGTTCAAAACCCGTACCTTTAGACATAAAATGAACACACTTAGAAGTGATGGGCATAAGATATACGGACTGACTATAAACAAGACGTCTCTGTCGCCGATGGACACTAAACGTTGGATAGCTATTGATGGGATAAACACGTACGCGTATGGACATGAGAAAATTGAACCAAGAGAGAAAGTTTGAGGCTATTTACTATAGCCCACGTGGATACTGGAAAGGCGCTAGCGCTGTAGATAAGCTGGCTAAAATGGCGCGAGTACCCCGGAGGAGGCCAAAGCGTGGCTTGAAAAACAAGCCCTATGGCAGATCTATTTACCGGCACCACGCTACGTGCCTAGAAGGAAGTTTGGTATTAACATACCTAATAGCGTTTACCAGGCAGACCTACTGTTCCTACCCCACGACAAGAGGTACAAGTATGCCTTAACCGTAGTGGACGTAGCCAGTCGCTACAAGGAAGCCGAGCCCTTGACAGCGAAAGATTCTGCCCAGGTAGCCAGAGGATTCGAACGCATATACAAACGCAGTCCGCTGACGTGGCCAACAGAGCTGCAAGTTGACCCCGGGCGGGAGTTCATGGGTGTTGTGTCACACCTGTTAGACAAACACGATACAAAGGTCAGGCGTGATACGGCTGGAGCCCATCGCAGCCAAGCCATAGTTGAGAGATTCAATAGGACTTTGGCTGAGCGCTTATTCGGGCATCAGTATGCGAGGGAGATGGCCACCCCGGGGAAGCGATCGACTGAATGGGTCACAAGGTTGCCTAAGGTGGTGTCGGCAATCAACCATGAAGTCACCCGTCTCACCGGCAAGAAACCGGTAGACGCTATCAAACTAAAATCAATAGTAGCAGAGTCGGCTGCTCCATTGCGTGGGAAGGAGAAACAGATACCAGATAGGGCCCTAGTTAGGTATCTATACCAGCCGGAGGAACACGAGGGTGACAGCCGTAAGCGAGCCACTGACCCAATATGGTCAGTCAAAACTTACAACATAGATAAAGTGGACATGAAAGCAGACGAGCCTAACTTGTACTACTTGAGGGATGGGCCAGGGAGAGGGTTTGTAAAAGCGGAATTATTGATCGTACCGTACGGCACAGTGTTACCTCCTGTCAACACGGCATAGCGGCAATCCCAGGATACCAACACACTTCAGCCATGTCCCCGGTAGTTAAGCGGCGCGGCTAGGAGGTATAACATTGGGGGTTCGTATCCCGCTACCGTCCCAAACTTTTTTATAGTAGGGGTAATGGTAGCAAGAGCTAAGGGTCCGCCCAAAGCCTTATTTCCCAAATAAGGCTTTGCAGAGGCTTTTGTTGGACCTGGTCCAAAACCCCCATTGTATATACTACTCCTTGCAATTATATTCTGTACAATAAGGAGGACAAAGCAGTGTTTTTCAATAAGATGCTTGTTGTTGGTATATACTCTAGCAGGTGTTAAGTTTTGAAAGAGATTTGAATGTCTAAGCCTTTGTAACTATCACCATCTGCACATTTGTGAAACAAAGGGAATCAGTAACGCATGACTGAATGTAGGTCGGTATTTGAGGAAATGGGGGATTAACAGTACTATTAGTCAAGTTCCTATCAAAATGGCCTCTTTGTTTATTTCTCATAGGATATGATATTCAAAATCTTACTTAACTGTAGTCCTATTTTTATAATCAAGCCATAAATCCAAGTTGACAATTCCTTTAGTATGTTAATGTGGATTATGTCAGATAGAGAGACCGGCTGATTATATATTGTAATGTAGGCCTGTAATGATGTCATGATACAGTACACCTAAGGTAACAGTGGTGGACAAAGTGTTTTTTGCAACAAGAGATGATAGAGGTGTGTATTTGATAATAAGCCAAAAGAAATATGCAAAATACAAATTTGATCAAATAGTGTACATTGTAGATATAATCCAATTTTGCATTTCACTTTTTGATGACAAAAATATGAATTGGATTTAGTGACCACTGCTTACCAACATCGATATCTTGTTGATTAAAGGAATACAGAAATATATTTGTTTTGGTTTTTTAACAAAGTAATTTGTAATGTAATTAATTACATTGGTAATGTAATTGTAATTTAATTAATTACATTTCAAAGTAATTGAACCCATGTCTGGTCCGTAATCATTTTGTTTCCGGAGCATAACTCAAAAACCGTTCAGTATTTTTCAAAAAGAATTGGTAGATATATCAAACAGATTCCAAAGTGGTGCTTTTTGTCATTTGCAGATTTTTGTCATTTTTATTTTTCTTGCTTTCCATGGAAACGTTTTAGACCTAGTCTCAAAAGGGAGGGGTGGGCTTCATTTCAGGAGCATAACTCGAAAACCGTTCAATATCTTTCTACAAGACTTGGCAGATATATCAGACAGATCTTGAAGTGGTGCCTTGATGGACTTTGTCCAAATAAATCAGGTTGGACTTCAAGCAACTGTCAGATGATTTGTTCTGTCATATTTGTGGGGGCCGGGGGATGTCATCTTCTGATGACTCTTGTCTTTTAATGCTCTTTCATTGAGATCATGGGTGTCTCAGATGCCTGAGCGCCACAGTTTGCAGTGCAGATTGGAGTTACTTTGGCATGCAGAAACCAATGCTGACAGGTTGGAATCTTGGTTTGTCCCAGTTGTTTATGGGTGTGTCAGCCTATACCTATCGACCGCCTCCGTGGTGTAGTGGTTAGAGTGTCCGCACGGAGAGCGGAAGGTCGCGGGTTCGATCCCCGACTGCGTCATACCAAAAGACGTTAAAATATGGTACTTGTTGGTCCCTGCCTGGCGCTCGGCATTAATGGGTACAAGAAGGACTGGTCGGCTCGGAGTCAGTATAATGTGTCTGAGTGGGGTATTCATGCTTCACTGTGGTATGGTATCTCAGTGGGCTAGCACTATAAAACCAGCTTAAGTCTGGGCTTGTACAAGCAGCCACACATACACATACACACGCTTGCACGTCGTCATATGAGCGAAATATTCTCAAGCACCAAACTGGTAAACATCAGAAGCCTTGATCACCTGATGCTGTGGTTTAACTATAATACTGTTTAAAGCAACATAAAACCCAACTCATTCATTCACTGAATATTTGCAGATAATTCCTGGATTCACCATAATTCCAACACAGTCCCTCAAATTCATAACTTGAGCCAAAGAAACCTTTTTTGCCAATAACATCACGCATAGTAAGATTTGCACTTTTCTGTTCCAGGCTGTCAATGTTGAATGGCCACCTCGACTGTCTTGATGGCACCAGCTTCACCTGTGATATGAAAGACATTTCTGCAAGTGCTGTGTTTACTGCATCTATTGTATTTGTGTTCACCAGGACACATGAAATAAGGAGTGACTCAACTGGGATTTCCTTATAACTTCCCCTCATGATGTATGAATCAACTGTGACAGAACTGTGTGCTTGTATCCTATGAACAACATTCCATTGTGGTTCAAATCTCAACACATTTTGATAGTTCTTTTTAGTCTGGCATATGACTATTTGTTTAAATTTTAGGGAAAATGTCATGTTTAGTTATGAATGCATAAATAACAGCAAATAAGACTGATGCAAGAATACTGTAATTGCAAGGAACAAACTTGGTTGGGAATTACGAAGAAGTTGTAATCCTTAAAGGAACACATCAAGCACCACCTAAAGGCTGGAAGATTTAAGATAACATGTGATCTTTGTCACAGTGGAGTTCCTTATTGTCAAACGATTTCAGTGTTATGGCTACAACCTATGACAACTCTGCACAGAATTATGGGAAGAAAAATTCTGAAAAAATTACAGTACTGTAACCCTCCCTTTGTCATTGAACTGCAGTTGATGGCAATATTAATGTGAGCACATCAAATGAAATATTGTCCTGAAAAGTCAAGTGATTGAGAACTTGAGGAACCTGGATGATATTGGGAGTAGAGATAAACACTTGTCAAGTATTTCATTTGTTCTTCCCCCACTAAACCAAAGTAGTTGATCATAATCAAAATCACTCCGCTCCACTATCGTTAGTATGTAAGAAGTAAATGAGTCCATTTGTTTCAGGACATGTCACCTGAAGACTGTTTTCTGGATCTCAGCTGTGAACGATTTTTTTGTAGGCAAAACATTTTCATTTCAGTTTTGAAGCAATATCTTCTAGTAATACCATGAAGAAGGCTTTTTGATTACAGGATCGAATGAACCCACCACTGTAAATATTTAATCAGCATTTTAGGCTCCTGTGTTCGGCAAAACTGCTTTTGATATGCTTGACTGAAAATTTATGTATCAGTTTCAAAGTAAGATGTGATCTACTTTTGAAATTTCGTGTGTTTCAAGGTGGTGTGTTTTGGACTCAATATCAAATTATTCACTGAAATTTTCTTAGACCATAATCTCATCTACCCTGATTTTGAAGAAATATTAGATTATTATTTTTATCACCAAAATACACATCTTTAAACCACAGAATATCATGGACTGGTAATGCATGACTGCTGTTTCCAGTCACATTTGAATGTAAATCTTCAAAACTGACTTCATATTCAAAAATTAAATCAACAACGACATGCTTCATACTTGATTTATTCTTTTTCCCATTTGGTTAAAAAATTATTACTACAGAATGAGGCTTGAACTGTACATTATCAATTTGTCCTATGTTGCGATACTGTGAAATTGTAGGCCAGGTAATCGGCAGTCGGCAAGCAGGCAGGGACAGGAAAGAATGGATACATCTGGAGTCGGCCTTGAACACAATATATCAACATTAACACAACACAGACCTCAGGAATAGCACTATTTCAACATGGGGTAACAGTCAAAGGCCGTATGCCTTTCTTACAAGTCCTGCTTGTAGTGGATATTTTCAGCCCTGTCTTCCAAAGTGAATATACAATGTATATGATTGAACTGTGAACTTCAATTGATTTTCAGAGGAAGGCAATATGGTATCACAATCAGTGTTACCATAAATTATTTACAAACATTGCACTCATCAATTTGGCCAACAATGATTGGCTGTATTCCAAGAATATTCGTAGCATTTGTAATTTAAAATAATGGTAATGGCTCATTCAGAATTCTTTAAATCTGATCAATTTCATGATTCCTACAGATAATGTATATATTCATAACCCACAAAAAAAAAAATGTTATATTCAGCAGTTTGGTAGTAAAGTTAAGTCATAAATGTTTGGCCAAATCATAATTATACACAGTATTCATTGTCACAATGCCTGGTCATTCAAGATCCTTAACTTCTTCAACAAGCAACGAAATACAGAGATGCCAACCCCAAAGTGTTGCAAATAGTATTTACAAGGATCATAATTTGTAGTCCACTAAATACTTAAAATCATGATGGATTCTGAGCAAGATAATATGACACCATAGTGAAGCTGTTTAGTATACAGTCGCAAAGGTATTGATATCAGCTTCAGATTTCTGATAAACATACTTTTAGTGAAATTGTTTGTTACTTGCAATGATGAATGGAAGGTAAGAGAAGCCGGAAAAAGTATTTAATTAATGAAACTATGTTTTTGTCTATATATCTGAATTGTAATGAATGTTTTTCAGATTTCATAGAATTTCTAGCGCAATAGTACTGGCATAGTTTGAGGCTAAAATTCGTCGCGACTATGATAAAATCATAGAGGTTGGCATCTCTGTAAATGGTTACTCAATACATTAATGGAAGCTATTGATTACCCTGCTGTTTAACTCAATCCATGATATTGTGTACAAACCATACCTTCAGATGAGATAACTAATTGTTACATACTCAGGAAATATCTGGTCTGGACAACAAAACATTAGAGAAACATTGTGCGCTTCTTCCTCCTAAGGTGTTTTGTTCGTACTGACAATCCAACATTAGCTTAAGTTAAAGTATATGTAAGATATCAGAGACATCCAAATGGGTCAGATGCTTTGATTTACAAATCTACCAATTGTTTATAACTCTTCCTAAGGCAATGTAAATTTCCATTTTATCTAAGGAGGTAAGTTTACGACAGATCATATCTTAGAGTAAAACCTCTCCGTTACAAAATTTTCAGACAGCGAACTTTCATTACAATAATGTACCAAAGTACTGAAAAAATCTTAAGGAAGGTTATATCCTGAAATTCAGAACATATTCTGCTTATAAACCTGAGATGAAAATATCCACATCAAGTTTGGCACAGGTGGAGGAAAGGACAGACAGAAGCAGGCAGATACACACACTAGGGTACTGTGACAGTTACTGTAAAGACATACACAGAACCGGCATAAACAGAAGCACCCCAGTCCCCGAGCCACACAGGGAGGAGGCAGCTGGGAGGGGCGTCAGAGAACTAGTTGTGTATGGGAAGGAATGCACACAGCTCCGCTCAAGTCTCTAGTCACCTTGTCTCACAGATAATGCTCTCAACAACCTCATCACTTCATCTTGTAGTCGGCTTCATCCCACAGTGCAGGGTCAGGTGCTCATAGTAGGATCAAAAAAGTAGGATCATCCGGAATGCGATTTCCATTTGTGAAAATAAATAATCAGCACCCTTTAATGGTCATAGCTAGAAGCACTGGTAACCTTGGTTGGTCCTGCTTTGCAACTCAAAAGAAATTTTATTCAAAAGGATTGATTTGTTCATGAGAACTGACAATAAAGAGATCCTTTCACACACTGGCACTATGAGTCAAGCCAAATCTTACTAAAGATTAGAGGTTCTCAACCATCCAGGCTGTTGTGAGCATTGCCATAGTACGTGAGCAATATGGGCATTTGTAGGAAGCAATCCTGACTGTAGGTTATTCAATAACAACAACAGCTTGTCCAAGACAGTGGGTTAGTCTTGTCACACAAGCTAATCATGATATCTGTAGTTATATTCACATTCAGGTGTCACTATATCACCATTCTTGCTATTGGCATCACATTTCAAGCATCACCATTTTCATCAGTATTTTCCAAGCCTGCTTGGGTTATTTGTTCACAGTTTTCCTTCCATGAAGATCCTCTTCAATCACTGCAGATAATGAATCACACTTTGAAGGGCACAGCAAAATAATGATGTCCCTCACAGAAGTCGTCTTTACAATATGTTTAGACAGCACACATCAACAACAAATCCCCACCACTCCCCTATATTGCTGAATGGACTCTTCCATATTGTCATACTGGAAGATACTATTACGGTGAAAGAGGGAGGTATAGTGGGCAAGGTGATTGTTGAGTGCCGCACTGTTTGATTTCAATCAAGTCTTTGTATCACAATCTAGTCAGTCCTAGCTACTTTGTTTGCGTGAATGTACAAATTTGTAAGTCTTAGGCGGCAGTACAGGAGTGTCTCTATCTTCACCGTTAAGGTCCAAAAAGTTATAGCCCCTGTCGGAGTTATGCCTAGGCAAAGTGGCGATATGTCCACTGTGAGCAGAGCGAGGATGGGAAACGCTAAGTGATCGGGGCAGTGTATTGTTCACATTACAGTCTCGCATGGAGTCCCGTCTAGGGGGCACAGGTGGGGGTTTATCACTGTCCTGCCGTGGGGTTGGGGGAGGTGGGTCACACGGGTCCGTGACCGAGTTGCGGGGTTTGCGTCTGGGCGGGAGGGGAGGTGGTTGCAGTGGGTAGTTGCCGTCTTCAGGGATGGCAGCAGGAGTAGACACGGAGCTTGCTAGACTTGTACTGCTGATGCTCAAAAACCCAGCATCTGAAATAGGAAAGAAACTCTTAGATTTATAAATTGTTCCCATAGCAACTGTATTTCGCATTGTACCATGAAATGATCATTGTCCATACTTCTCATATTTGTGCACATATTCCTCCATTTAAAGTGAACAGTTCCAGTGATATCAGTGTCAATTTCACCCTCAAATGGTATTGTTTTTCATCAATTTTCAGTCTCGAAGTATAATTGAAGTTAATCAAGAAATTTCTTAATCCAAATGATTTCAATTAGAAAGTACAGTCTGGATTAACTATGTTCCACTGAATTAAACTACAAACAAACTTTTACAAACCAGGGCCTAGATTTTCTAAGCTCTCTTACAGCTAAGATAGTGGTAAGTTAATGTTAATCTATGGCACTTACGACCATCTTAACACTAAGAGAGCTTCGAAAATCTATGTCCTGGTACACCTGTAACTGAAAGAACAACTACAGAGAAAAACCACTGTAATATCAAGTGAGAAAAAAGATTGTCTGTTTGCTGCACTCAGCAAAATTCCAGCTATGTGACCGTGGAATGTAAATAATGGAGTCTGGACCAAACAAACAAGTGCTGGATATTGTGAGCCATGACACATGCTGTTGGGAGTACAATGACTCTCAATCAACTAAGTTCCTAAGAGAGATCACCGTATCCATTTGGTGAGCTCTTACAACCAGCAAAGGTGCAACATATACTCATATACGCCGCTTTTAGCAATATTCCAGCAATATCACGGTGGGGGACACCAGAAATGGGCTTCACATATTGTACCCATGTGGGGAATCGAACCCGGGTCTTCGGCGTGACGAGCGAACGCTTTAACCATTAGGCTACCCCACCGCCTCATATACTCATAGAAACGAATAAGGGAACACATGAAAGAACAAGTGTTCCTTTATATATTTCCAGAATTTCACACAGTGCAATACATACCTTGTGAAGAAACCTAGAAAAGAATAAAGGAACACTGTGTGTTCATGTGTTCCCTTATTTGTTTCCATGAGTATATCTTCAAGTTTGTGATTACACCTTGTCAGTAAACCACAGATTCTAGTACTCTATTTTGGCTTGAGTCCCATCGGGGATGTGAACCCATACTGTCAAAGGCATCTAATAACCAACACACAAAGTGTAATCCAAAATATATGTTATTATTATAAGTTATTGTGGCTTTCCCATTCTTACGAGGTACCCCTTCACCGCTGGGTGGATGTTACAACCAACCACTTTCTGAAAGGCATTGTGTATTTAGAAACAAGCACATGTCCTTAAGGACTCATATTCTCATCCGGAATCCTACAGCAATACCACCCCGCTTTCATTAACTGTATCTCCGACTTTGTCTGTACTTACTGGCAATTCCATGATCAAACACACTGTTGAAGCTGCTCCCAGTGGCAGTGTGCGGTGGGGTCAGGGGACTGCAGGGGGTGAGAGGGGGCGTGGCAGCAGCCTCATTGGGCTCTGTATCTTCTGGGCTCTTCACTGGAGCAGGGAAGCCAATAGGGAAGACACTCCGGGTTGATGTGCTGTGTCGGTTAGCCATGGGTTTGACACCAGGGGACTTTAACGAGTACTCCAGAAACTTCTTGGGCTGTAAGCAGTGGCATAGTGTCATTGAAAACATCCATAGTTTGACATTTACTTTAGGACAAGTACAGTGTCTGGAAGAGACTCCACAGTCCAGCTTGGATCACCAAATATATTTGACAGTGTTCCAAATTAACATCCTTGAGATGTTTTCCAATGGTATTCGACTTTGGGGCACCCTTAATCTGTAACTGTCAGCATTCGGCGTATGGCAAACTCCCTGAGTGAATGAGTGAGTCAGTTTGGTCTTTCACCGCTTTTAGCAATATCACGGCAGCGGACACCAGTCATGGGTTTCACTCATTGTACCCTAGTGGTGAATCGAATCCAGGTCTTCAGCGTGACGAGTAACGCTTTCACCACTAGGTTACCCCACCACCCCTCAAACACCTTGAACTTACAAACACCTCAAACACCACTTTTAGCAATGTTCCAGCAAAAATCATGGCAGGGACACTAAGAAAAGGTTTCACACACTGTACCCAGGAATAGAACCTGGTGTCCCACAATGCAATACAAGAAATAGAAAAGGAAAAATACTTACAAACTTGGGCACCTGTTTGGCTCCTCTTGGTTCTATCTCCAGTGACTTCGCATACAACATGTCATTGAAGTCTTTCTCAGACATGCCTTCCAGAGGATTCAAGTTCTCAAAAAATTCCTGGAAAAAAAATGGAAAGTATCACAACACATTTCACTTTCTCCCATCCAAACCCACTAGAAACACCAGGAATTCCCTACTCTGATGGAGGTCTCTGTACACAGTATGACAGTTTCCCTACCCTGATGGAGGTCTCTGTAGACCGTGTTTCCCTACCCTGATAGAGGTCTCTGTACACAGTATGACAGTTTCCCTACCCTGATAGAGGTCTCTGTAGACAGTATTTCCCTACCCTGATGGACGTCTCTGTAAACAGTATGACAGTGTTTCCCTACCCCAATGGACGTCTCTGTCGGCCGTATGACAGTGTTTCCCTTCCCTGATAGAGGTCTCTGTAGACAGTATGACAGTGTTTCCCTACCCTGATGGACGTCTCTGCAGACAGTATGACAGTGTTTCCCTACCCTGATGGACGTCTCTGTAGACAGTTTGACAGTTTGTTTGAGTGGCATTTTAGAAGTTGAGACGTACAATATATGACAAGTTTTATGGATAACAACTTCTTTATTTTCGTGAGTGCGACATTTCGATACAGATTCTTGTACCGTTGTCAAGCAAGAGTTTGACAGTGTTTCCCTACCCTGATGGATGTCTCTGTAGACAGTATGACAGTGTTTCCCTACCCTGATGGGGGTCTCTGTAGACAGTATGACAGTGTTTCCCTACCCTGATGGGGGTCTCTGTAGACAGTATGACAGTGTTTCCCTACCCTGATGTAGGTCTCTGTAGACAGTATGACAGTGTTTCCCTACCCTGATGGAGGTCTCTGTAGACAGTATGACAGTGTTTCCCTACCCTGATGGGGGTCTCTGTAGACAGTATGACAGTGTTTCTCTACCCTGATGGAGGTCTCTGTAGACAGTATGACAATGTTTCCCTACCCTGATGGGGGTCTCTGTAGACAGTATGACAGTGTTTCCCTACCCTGATGGGGGTCTCTGTAGACAGTATGACAGTGTTTCCCTACCCTGATGGACGTCTCTGTAGACAGTATGACAGTGTTTCCCTACCCTGATGGGGGTCTCTGTAGACAGTATGACAGTGTTTCCCTACCCTGATGGACGTCTCTGTAGACAGTATGACAGTGTTTCCCTACCCTGATGGGGGTCTCTGTAGACAGTATGACAGTGTTTCCCTACCCTGATGGACGTCTCTGTAGACAGTATGACAGTGTTTCCCTACCCTGATGGAGGTCTCTGTAGGCCGTATGACAGTGTTTCCCTACCCTGATGGACGTCTCTGTAGACAGTATGACAGTGTTTCCCTACCCTGATGGACGTCTCTGTAGACAGTATGACAGTGTTTCCCTACCCTGATGGGCGTCTCTGTAGACAGTATGACAGTGTTTCCCTACCCTGATGGACGTCTCTGTAGACAGTATGACAGTGTTTCCCTACCCTGATGGACGTCTCTGTAGACAGTATGACAGTGTTTCCCTACCCTGATGGAGGTCTCTGTAGACAGTATGACAGTGTTTCCCTACCCTGATGGAGGTCTCTGTAGACAGTATGACAGTGTTTCCCTACCCTGATGGGCGTCTCTGTAGACAGTATGACAGTGTTTCCCTACCCTGATGGACGTCTCTGTAGACAGTATGACAGTGTTTCCCTACCCTGATGGAGGTCTCTGTAGGCCGTATGACAGTGTTTCCCTACCCTGATGGAGGTCTCTGTAGACAGTATGACAGTGTTTCCCTACCCTGATGGACGTCTCTGTAGACAGTATGACAGTGTTTCCCTACCCTGATGGGGGTCTCTGTAGACAGTATGACAGTGTTTCCCTACCCTGATGGACGTCTCTGTAGACAGTATGACAGTGTTTCCCTACCCTGATGGGGGTCTCTGTAGACAGTATGACAGTGTTTCCCTACCCTGATGGAGGTCTCTGTAGACAGTATGACAGTGTTTCCCTACCCTGATGGACGTCTCTGTAGGTCAGTATGACAGTGTTTCCCTACCCTGATGGACGTCTCTGTAGACAGTATGACAGTGTTTCCCTACCCTGATGGACGTCTCTGTAGACAGTATGACAGTGTTTCCCTACCCTGATGGACGTCTCTGTAGACAGTATGACAGTGTTTCCCTACCCTGATGGAGGTCTCTGTAGACAGTATGACAGTGTTTCCCTACCCTGATGGATGTCTCTGTAGACAGTATGACAGTGTTTCCCTACCCTGATGGACGTCTCTGTAGGCCGTATGACAGTGTTTCCCTACCCTGATGGAGGTCTCTGTAGACAGTATGACAGTGTTTCCCTACCCTGATGGATGTCTCTGTAGACAGTATGACAGTGTTTCCCTACCCTGATGGACGTCTCTGTAGGCCGTATGACAGTGTTTCCCTACCCTGATGGAGGTCTCTGTAGACAGTATGACAGTGTTTCCCTACCCTGATGGACGTCTCTGTTGACAGTATGACAGTGTTTCCCTACCCTGATGGACGTCTCTGTAGACAGTATGACAGTGTTTCCCTACCCTGATGGAGGTCTCTGTAGACAGTATGACAGTGTTTCCCTACCCTGATGGAGGTCTCTGCAGAGAGACAGTAAGGTTGGTTCTGGTACTGTTGAATCTCCCCTGTTATCTCTGCCACCTTTCGTCTCTTGCTGAAGTTAATCAGCCCTGGATGCCGGTTTTGCAGGAAGTCTGGGTTTCCTTCTTCAGTTTTCAGGATATTTGTCAGGTACATACCTGGCAGTAAGTAAATCAGATATGCCCTCATGAATATAAACAGTAAATGAAAAAAACAACATTCCTCAAACTAAACATGTACATACAGCTGTTTATAATGCACACACACTTATATATATATTCAAACTATTTCCAAAAATAGGTGAGGTGAAATGGGGTTTAAAGTCGTACTTAAGAATATTTCGCTCATATGAAGATGTGCATGCATGTGTATGTGTGGCTGCTTGTCCTAGCCCAGACTTCAGCTGGTTTTATAGTGCTAGCTCACTGAGATACCATGCCGCAGTTAGGCATGAATACCCCACTCGTATATAATACTGACTCCGAGCCGATCAGTCCTAGTTGTAACTATTAATGCCAAGCGCCGGTCAGGGAACAATAAGTACCATATTGTAACCTCTTTTGGTATGACGCATCCGAGGATTGTTTACAAAAATAAACTCATACTGTAGCATATGAAATGGGTATAGTGAACTATGGTTATAACAAACTTTGAAAGCGCAGCTAACCGTACGTCTTATAGCAGTTACAGCTTCAAATCAAGTCTACATGCTACTTACCCAAGAATGGCACACAAGGTGGGTTTATTGAGCGGAGTTTAACTTTGTACTTCTGCAAATGATCAGAGTTGAGTTCATTGGCTTCATCATATGCCCGGAGGTACTTGTTAGGAATCTCCTACAAAACAAGCAGTTGAGTGTCCTGTTAGTCACTTGTATTCAGCTGTAATAATGAATTCAACCAAGGCACTAGTAGCACCAACATCACACCAGAATGAAACCCTCATGTTAAATCTAAACCCGGCTTTCTTCAGACCTCATAATTAGTACTATCTACAATCGATCAGTTTCCCTACTTTATATGCAGAAAAACAAGTCATACCCATTTAAACCCATGAGTGAGTGGAGTGGGTGAGTTTAGTTGTACGCTGCACTAAGCTATATTCCATCTATATGGCGGAGGTCTGGACCAGATAATCCAGTGATCAACAACATGAGCATCGAACTACGCAACTGGGATACGATAAAATGTGTCAACCAAGTCAGTGAGCCTGACCACCCGATCCCTTTCTCCGCCTCTTACAAGCATGAGTTACTGAAGATCAATTCTAACCCGCATCTTCACTCTTCACGGGTTAAACCCATTAACCCATTCTTCAGCAACCAATGATTTCATAAAAGGTCACTAACAGGATCAGGAACAAACATACATACCCATCATGCAATCTCCCAAAACATGACTATTAACACTGAGTTTATACAGTTCTACAATCTATCAGTTAAGTAAAGAACTCTTATCTAAACATACCTTGAAGGTGTTTTCTAGTCGATAAACAGGTGCTGAGTTGAGGGCACTGACGACCTCGAGCACACCGTTGAAGTTGTTGAGCTCCTGGAAGACATGCATGATCTCGAGAATCCGTGACACGATAGCCACACGCTCCTCCAGGTTCTCAGCCTCTATAATACATCTCTCTAGCCAGAATGTGAACTGTAAAACAAAGCAATCACAATTTAAACAACAAGATGGAAATAAATTTACCCATATATCAGTTTTGCCAAAGAGTGAGTGAGTGAGTTTAGTTTTACGCCAGACTCAGCAATATTCGAGTATGGCGGCAAACTGAAATAATCAAGTCTGTACCAGACAATTCAATGATCAAAAGCATGAGCATTGATCACATTGACATGTGTCAAACCAAGTCAGCGAGCCTGACCCTCCCATCCCATTAGTCACCTCTTACGACAAGCATGGGTTACTGAAGATCAATTCTAACCCGGAACTTCGCAGGCCTTGCCCAAGAGTAAGTGAGAGAGCTTGTCTTAGATCACCTCACATGAATAGTCTAACCCACCCTCAATTTAAAAGATGAAATGAAATTCACTTGTTCAATCTTCTTTTTTTTAACAAACCTTATATATGTGGAATATATGTGGCACATTCTGTTGAGTGAATGAGGGAGTGATTTGGGTTAATGCTGCTTTACAAAGCAAGCCAGTCATATCATGGCTTGAGTGATTGAGGGAGTGATTTGGGTTAATGCTGCTTTACAAAGCAAGCCAGTCATATCATGGCTATTCATGCACAATTCTATTCAACTGATATGAATACAAGGAATTTACCATGGTTGAGAAGTGAATCATCTTCAGAAGGTTGGGTGATGTCTTCATCTTGTCCCTCTTGATCCAGGGACTGCCAACCAGTTCTGACGGTTTCACAGCTCGGTACAAGTCAAACTCCAGCAGCGTCACCTGCCTGGCGATCTCTATGGGGTGAAGCTGGGAACACAAACATAACATGAGTGAGTGAGTGAGTGAGTGAGTGAGTGAGTGAGTGAGTGAGTGAAGCTGGGAACACAAACATAATATGAGTGAGTGAGTGAGTGAGTGAAGCTGGGAACACAAACATAATATGAGTGAGTGAGTGAGGGAGGGAGCAATAGTCTTATCCTGCTTTTAGCAATATTCGAGCAATTTCACAGCGGGGGACACCAGAAATAGGCTTCACACACTGTACCCATGTAGGGAGTCGAACCTGGGTCTTTCGTGACGAGTGAAAGCTTCAACCACTAGGCTACCCCTCTTTCCCTTATACATAATCTGAGGTACAAGTAAATATAAAACAAGAGTTACAAGACTTCACAGAGAATACTGAAAAACATTTCTATATATTTCTACATTATGATGGGTGGTCAAAACAGATTTAGAGAAGAATCTCAAAACCCGACACATGTGAGGTGAGGTTAAATGGGGTTTATCGTTGTACTTGAGAATATTTCGCTCATAAGACGACTGTATGTGTGGCTGCTTGTACTAGCCCAGACTTAAGCTGGTTCTATAGTGCTAGCCCACTGAGATACCATGCAACAGGTAGTTATGAATACCCCACTCAGACTCCGAGCCGACCAGTCCTTGTTGTACCCATTAATGCCGAACGCCAGGCAGGGACCAACAAGTACCATATTTTAACGTCTTTTAGTATGACACGGCTGGGGATTGAACTCGTGACCTTCCGCCCTCTGGGCAGATGCTCTAACCACTACACCACAGAGGCAGTCCCTGACGCAAGTAACGGAACTACAGATTCTAAACTGTTTGTTCATAACTGTATCAATATGCCACATCATCAATTGCTCATATCATAGTGCTTTGTTTCCATCTACAGAAATGTGACATCAAACAGCTTCAACTGCACTGATATAAGCAGAAACAAACCTCTGAAAATATCTAAGTTTCACTCATTCCTTTTTCACACCATTAGGTGAGTGAGTGAGAGAGTGAGTTTAGTTTTACGCCGCACTCAGCAATATTCCAGCTATATGGCAGCAGTCTGTAGATAAGCAAGTCTGGACCAGACAATCCAGTGATCAACAGCATGAGCATCGATCTACACAGTTGGGATACGATGACATATGTCAACCAAGACAGTGAACGTTCCACCCGATCCCGTCAGTCACCTCGTACGACAAGCATGGGTTACTGGAGATCAATTATAACCCGGATCTTCACGGGTTCCACCCCATTAGGTAACATATATTGGTAACAGTAGTTGATAGATAGCTAACATCCTGTGTAAGTGCGGCTGCTTGTACTAGCCCAGACTGAAGCTGGTTTTATAGTGCTAGCCCACTGAGATACCATGCCGCAGTGAAGCATGAATACCCCACTCAGACACATTATGCTGACTCTGAGCCGACCAGTCCTTGTTGTACCCATTAATGCCGAACGCCAGGCAGGGGCCAACAAGTACCATATTTTAACATCTTTTGGTATGACGCGGTCGGGGATCGAACCCACGATCTTCCGCTCTCCAGGCGGACGCTCTAACCACTACACCACGGAGGCGGTCCATGACTATAAGAAGCACTATGTGCCACTTTGCAAACAATTTGACAATACTTACTGTCATAAGGTCATAATCTTCTGTTCTTCTCGTAATATGCCATTCTATGGAAGGGGGCTGTTTTTGATATGTAAATTCTCTCCCAGGATTTGTACTTTCACACTGTAAAGAAACAAAAAACACTATCTATCAAAACATGAATTGTTTTCCACAGACAATAAATGATCACAGTAACAGTTTCTATTTACTTCCATAAAAGACAAATGCTTGACCTAACCTCCACTGTCAGACCTTCAGGATGGAGTCAGCCATTTTATTTTAAACCCACAATAAATGATCACAGTAACAGTTTCCATTAACTACTACATAAGGCAGATGATCATGATGGACTTACCCTCCTCTGAATGACCTTCATGATGGAGTCAGCCATTTTCTTCATGGCCTTGCCCTTGACAGTCTGCAGGAACTTCGTCAGCTTATCCAGCAAGCTACTATCCCGCTCGAAGTCATAGTAGTGGTGGTCAACCCAGTGTCGCAACACATTCACCACTCTGAACACACACAACAGAACATGGTTCATAGGGCACCGGAGTTACCAAATTTAGCATCAACGTAGTTAGTCAACGATGTAATTGGCTAAGTTGTTGACAAATCATATCAAGCATACAATATTGAATAATTTAAGGCCTTTCCCAGCATGTTATTGCACTTAGGGAGCTTTTCAAGGCTGACTCAAACTTAAGGTGCTACTAAGGTCGGAATGCAAACCTCAAGACTTAATAATGCTTGATGAAGTTCAGACTGTATTGGAGATGCATTCAACACATATATCACTGGTGACAGTATCATAATCATCATATTGAAAATCATAGAAAACCTATGATTTTGTACAGTTTTTTAATACATTGAAAATCAAGTTCTAGTTGTCTTTCATATCTGCTAGAATTCCCATCACTACTTCACATCAGAGGACAGCGAAAGGTTTTTAAGTGACCACGTAAATATTGAACTACCATAACTTGTAGCCAGAATTGTTTGAGTGGTATTCTAGAAGTTGGTTATATATGTATGAAAACGGTATAAGAAGCTACACTCGAAATGTCGCTATTGTGAAAATAAAGACACTGATCATCCATGAAGTTTTGTCATCTCTTTATCATAGCCCACTGAATGGCACAGGTGGGTGAGTGAATGTGGCTTTAAGCCGCATCAGCAATTTTGCAGCTATTCGCATGCAGATCTCATCTAGGAAGAGTTACTGAAGTCACTTTGATTCAAGTCACAAATAATTGTGATAAAAATGCGAGATAGCTTACCGGAATTGCACGGGTTTCACATATTCTTTGCGGAAGCGTTTGAGGTCCTCTCTGGTACGGAGGCTGTTGTCGACTTCATCTGATTTTGTGTCATCACTGGGGAACTCAGGTATATCAAATCTTGAACAAGGTTAAGGTTGAATATGTGTGTGCTCATGATTTTATATCTTACACCTAGATATTACAGCTATTTTTAACAATCAGCTTACAGAATTTACAAACAATATGTAATGAGCAAGTATATTTGGTTGAACTCTGGTTTATTATATAAGTATTTGAGTACTGTATAATGGTATATCGGTTAATATTGGAGGAAAAGCTCAAAATGATGCACTTCTTAGATGTCAATGCAGGGTCAATGTGCCAACAAATACTGAAATATAATTAGGTATCAATCTCACAGTTGGGATTACACCTTCTTGGTAAAGTACAGATTCTGGTACTTTTGAGATTCAAACCCTCTCTCAGAGTGAGGCACCTAATTACCATCACACAATGTCAGCAATCTAACCCTCTCAGACACCACAGCTTCCACCAGCAATCTAACCCCTCAGACACCACAGCTTCCACCAGCAATCTAACCCTCTCAGACACCACAGCTTCAACCAGCAATCTAACCCTCTCAGATACCACAACTTCCACCAAAATGATGTCTCACAACCGTTACCTTTCAGCTCTGGCAGCAGTGCAAATTTACACTTGTTTGAGGAGTACATAAAGTATTTGACCTAGACTGTATGTTGTCAAGACTTCCAATTTTATATGCAAGCCTTTATGTAGTCCAAATTGTTATTGTAAATAACAAATTTGTTTCTTACCTGGGAGTAAGAAATACCAGTACTTCATCAAAGGATAACCAACAGTTAACAGGGTTTTAAGCGATGCAAAGGGACGCACAATATTATTCACTGTACCCAAAACACATCTATGACTATGCTAGGTGTTTCGTTGTTTCTTTCAGAGCAGTAGCGTGCATCATTTCACACATCAGTTCACATGATCAATGATTCATTCCAGACTCCAAGAAACTATCAGGACATATCAGCCCCTGGGACCCCCATGTTTGTGAATCAAGGTAAAACCCAGAGTTAAGTTAGACCACCCGCACACATTTCAACATTTGTGAGAAACCAACTCGGAGACTCCAAGAAATCCACACTGAAACTTGAGAAAAGGATACCGTTCTGTAAGAAGGTCAAGCAGTTCATTTGGACTACAGATTGACCGGTAGGTGGTAAGGAATGTTCGCACAAACTTGGGGTCTGCGTACATGTGATAGGTGAGTCGCTCCACCAGTTTGATGAGCAGCCCGCCCTTGATGAGTGGGCTCTCAATAGACGGGTCCTGGTTCTCCTCAAACACAATGTTCTCTTCAGAGTCCTTCATGGCAAACCTGCAAGGAGGAACAGAGACTCTGGACTAAGCATATACACGATGAAATCCATCCCTCATCATATGAAGGTCTGACACAACTCAACAATCTTCATAATGAACTAGCAAACACTTCCTTCACAATGACAACGTGTCCACCAAGTCAGCGAGCTTGACCACCTGACCCCGTTGATAAAAATCCAGCAAAGGACTCACCTGTAAAGTTCGGGAGAAGGTAGACGGAGGGGATGCTGCTTCTCCTCATCTCGCAGAATGCCATCCAGGATGCGCTCCAGGTTACTCCGCGTCTGCAGGGAGAACAGCGCTGCCATCCAGTTGGCCTTCTCCTCTGCTGACTTGGCATACAGAGTGATGCTACCAGCATGGTCTCGGGGGACAATCTCAAAGGCATTCTTCGGTTCTGGAAAACATTTTCACATTCACAGTAAATGTCTCAGGACATTTGGAAATAAACTGTGGTAGGTCGGATGCCTGTTTTGGGGTAGTATGGCACCATTGTTTGCTGCAATACGTTACATCTGAGGATATAATACAACACATTGTTATCTTTAACATTATGGCTGTATCATAGGTTTTCAGACGTCACATGTTTTCGGACACCAGTGTTTTCTAATACTATAATGTGGCGGGTTGCATCACACAGACACTATAAATATACAGAAAATGGCTTTTGTTTATGATAAAGTTGTCTTTTATGAGTAAGTGACATGCTTTACAATTGTTCATGCAATAATCAAGATGACAACACACTTTCTTAAGCATCTGAAAACCAATAACACAAGAATACTTGTTGATGGCGACTTTCAATCAATAACCTGCATATTAGGTTGTATGTTTTATATGATCTCTCAGAGTGTGGCCCTATACGTGAAAGTCACCCCATGTATCTCTGCTAAAGGGTTCCTGTCAAGGCTTGTTCAGTTTCTTAGCAAAACACAGATATTACCATCCTAAATTAAATCATGCTTACAGAGTACTCAGAATAGTACAGTTACAGAGGGCCATTAATTTACTCCGAATGTTTCCACTTATATAACAAACTAATATGATGGTTCACAAACTCACAAGATGGATAAATACATTATGAATTTGACTTGCACACATAATTGGGTTGGCTACCTTCAGTGTCTTCCTTGTCCAAAATCTCTACTTTTCGAACAAAGTACTTTTCCTTTAGTTTGTACTCCGGAATAGACACAGTTCCCGATGATCTCCTTGCATTCAGGTTTTTCTTGCATAGGATGATCAGGCCATCAAACAGGAAGACATATCTCTCTGAAGGGCGACGACTGGTGTACTTGGTCAAGATCCCATCTGAAAAACAACACAAGTGCATAAACACAGAATTCATACAAGGACAGAAGCCAGAGCATGGTACTGGTGAGTTGTTAATCAATGTCCACATTTCCTGTAATGCTCAGTGAAAATGCTTCTGTCAGACAATGCTTCAAATACTGTGAAAGCATTGTACCCATATGGGGAATCAAAACCCGGATCTTGGTCGTAACTAGCGAATGCTTTAACCACTAGGCCACCCTACCGTCCCAAGATGGAGACGAATCTGGACCAGACAAGCAACTGATTGATACTACTGTCCGGCTACTGGGCAGCAATTCTAACCCATCAATAACACAGAATCATCTACTGTGACTTGTGACTCACCCATAATGAATTCACTGCAGCTCTGCCAGATATCCTTGCCCTCCCAGCCATCTATGCTTCTCTGGATGTCTGTCATTTTCTGCAAGATGGCTGTGCGGCCTGTTTGACCTTGAAGACGTGTTGATATTTCCCTAATAAAGAAAAAGAGTTTCATGAAACACTACAAAAGTATGTGATTAACTCAGAAGTAATCATGACAGTAATTACAAAACAACTAAAGATCCCTCTCTTCATGTGAAGATGTAATACAAGAGTTATCTCCCTTTAATTATATTCAGTTAACGAGTAATATAATGCATCACTGTCCTATCTGGTGAACAGATTACTGCTCTGTGAGCAATGGATGCTTATTGAGGGTAACAAGTGAGTGTTTCGCAGTAATAGACTGACAAATAAGTCTGCTTATGAGTAAAGAGCTGTTTGAAACTTCTGTTTCCCTTACACAGTCCTAGCATTTTCGAAACTATATTTAAAAAATCTGACAATATAAAGATACATAATGGATACAAATTGGAGTCAGCCTGCTTCTGAAATATACACCTACCAGGGTTTACGCTTGGGAATGTTACCACCGCTGAACTTTCTATCCAGCGAGAGTTTGAGAGCTTGTAGAAGGCCACTGGCTTGTATCAGGCACTCTCGATCTTCTTCATTTTGACTGGTATCTTTCAACAGCTGGATAAAAATACAGATTTTTCACAAATCCTGTCGCATCAAGATACAAGTCAAGTATTTATCCTACCTAAAATTCTTATAATCCTCCCAGCAGATAGTTTATTAATGCATACAAATGGACATGTTCTAAGCAAATACAGCAAAATCTTCAATGTAAGAATGACAAAAGGGAAATAACTGACATTAAAAATATACTGAAAATTGTCCGTCTGCTTGATCATCAACATTGATGTGTGAGTGAAGGAGTTTAGTTTTACGAAACTTTAGCAATATTCCATTCAAGATGTCCATGTCTGATAACCACACACAGTTTATAGTTATGTTTAACAAGAGTCATCAGAAGATGACATATCCCCCCAGCCCCCACATATTTGAAAGAACAAATCATCTGACAGTTAGTCCAAATCGTTTCCATGGAAATCATGAGAAATATAAATGCCAAAAATCTGTAAATAGCAAAAGGCATCACTTTGGCATCTGCCTCACATATCTGCCAAGTTTTGCTGAAAGATATTAAGAAGTTTTCCAGTTGTGCTCCGGAAACAAAGCCCACCCCTCCCTTTTGGGACTAAGTCCAAATCGTTTCCATGAAAACCGAGAAAATAATAAATCACAAAAATCTGCAAATAGCAAAAGGCACCACTTAAGGCTCTGTTTGATATATCTACCAAGTTTTGTTGAAAAATATTGAACGGTTCTTGAGTTATGCTCAAGAAACGAAGCCCACCCCTCCCTATTGGGACTAAGTCCGAAATCTTTTCCATGAAAACCGGGACAAATAAATATGCCAAAGTTCTCCCAAATAGCAAAAGGCACCACTTTGGCATCTGCCTCACATATCTGCCAAGTTTTGCTGAGAGATATTAAGAAGTTTTCCAGTTGTGCTCCGGAAACGAAACCCACCCCTCCCGTTTGGGACTAAGTCCAAAACATTTCCATGGAAACCGAGAAAAAGAAAAATGACAAAAATCTGTAAATAGCAAAAGGCACCCCCTTTTTGTTGAAAAATATTGAACGGTTTTTGAGTTATGCTCTGGAAACAAAATGAATACGACGACCGACAGACGGACGAGGCGTCGACTATATTACATGCCGGGGGTATAAAAAGCTATCAGTGTCAAGGACTGAATTGATTTCCCCCAAACAAGAAGCTTGTTTCTGCTGTCCTCACCTTGATGACTTCAAAGTAATGAAGACAGTGAGACACTGGCCCCAGCAACAGCTTTGGAAGAACATACTTAGTGGCAGCTTTCAGGCCCTGCCCTGCACACTGAAACAGACAGACAAGAGATGGTGTACATCAAGGATGCTTTCTCCTTCAACAGTGTTTGAAAGTTAGAATGAAAGCACAGGGACGAATCACTTCACCTACAATTGCTGCAGCTGCCCTGTTACTTCTAATGCTGCTTCCACATAAATGCAGCTCATTGTACATAAGTTACTTGAAAACAAACCACTGGTTCTTTAACATGTGTAAGGAAGCGAAGAAAGTGTCAGGCTGGGTCTACCTGAAGTTTTCCTACAACACACCAAATGTCAAACTACACAATGTCTGTTGACAGGTTTTACACTGTCCTAATAATTTTTTCCTCTAAATGAGTTAAAAAAATATCCCTTTTTGAACATTTGATAGTTAAGACTTTAATCAAAACACTGCAGACATAAATATTCAATGCATTGAGACACAGGTGAAGTGTAACACTCCTAGTCAACAACACTAAACACACTGACACTGAATTGTTCCAATAATTTCAATTCAATACCTAGAAATGACAACACTTCCAAAGCACCATCTGTGATACAACTGTTGTGTTCGTCAGTAAGCTTCAGTTGGGATACAAAATCTAAAAATGACATCATATTAAAGCATGCTATTTGGGCTTTTTCCATTCAAAACAACAATCTTTAATTTTAGATATCTCCTAAAACAAATTGCTACCTTGATGAGTAAGTTGCTGACATCGTCCCTCATGAGTAGTGTGTTTAGCCGCTCCTTGCCATGGGGAGCCAGCATGTCGTCCACATACTTCTCATACACATTGAACTCTTCCCCCTTCACACAGAAAACACATGTTAATGTCTGCACTGGGCTACTTGTTTATTAAACAGGCTCATTGTCACTTCTTTGAGTGGCATTTTAGATGGTTCATTGTCGTTTAAAGCTGCACTTGGCAATATTCCAGCGGTCTGTAAATAATCGCGTCTGGACCAGACAATCCAGTGATCAACAACATGACTGACTGACTGAGTTTGGTTTTACGCTGCTTTTAGCAATATTCCAGCGGGGGACACCAGAAATGGGCTTCACACATTGTACCCATGTGGGGATTCGAACCCGGGTCTTCGGCGTGACGAGTCAACGCTTTAACCATTAGGCTACCCCACCACACTGATCAACAACATGAACATTCATTTGACGCAATTGGGATACAAGGACATGTAAGTCAGAGAGCCTGACCATCCGATCCTGTCAGTTGTCTTTTACGACAACCATGGGTTACTGAAGATCAGTTCTAACTCATCCTGATTGGCATAGATATATTCAATTTTGTTTATCTCGCATTGATAAATAACACTTAAATTGAAGCAAAAACAATCCTTTTAAAATGTAAATCATGATTATTTCATTCAAAATCACGAATAATGAATTGAATTCATGAAGAAATACAACTTGATTCACTGAAAAGGGGAGTACAATACACTAGCTGTCCCAAGTATGTGATCATCATCCACTTCAATCTCAACATGGATATTCAAGAAAAGTTGTCTACCTCGGTCATGTCCTCGAAGCATGTGCCGACACACGGTGGTTCGTTCTGCTCGGCTATCTCCACCTGGTCTTCCATGGAGCTGAGCAGATTGGCGGTAAACTCGTACACATCCAGCACGTTGCTGAAGATCACCTCCAGATCCTGAACAAACACTCTCTCAAGTCAGTTATATCCAACAAGTCCATGATTCAATTCGGACACTTACACTACATAGCAATGGAAACATTAAACAGAGGTGAGGTGAGGTGAAATTGGGTTTAACGTCGTGCTTGAGAATATTTTGCTCATATGACCATGTGCATGCGTGTGTATGTGTATGTGCGGCTGCTTGTACTAGCCCAGACTGAAGCTGGTTTTATCGTGCCAGCCCACTGAGATACCATGCCACAGTGAAGCATGAATACCCCACTCAGACACATTATACTGACTCCGAGCCGACCAGTCCTTGTTGTTCCAATTAATGCCGAGCGCCAGGCAGGGATCAACAAGTACCATATTTTAACGTCTTTTGGTATGACAGGGTTGGGGATTGAACCCGCGACCTTCCGCTCTCCAGGCTGACGCTCTAACCACTACACCACGGAGGCGATCACATTAAACAGAAATACCATTAGTCCTTTCAGGTTTTTAATAGTTTCAGATTAACTGACTTGCATTATTAATGACACAATGTCAGATAAGCAACAACTGTGGTTTTAGACATAACAAGTGTTTGACACTTATATGGCAATATAAAGAAGAATGCTGAAGAAGTATGAAATATTTATAACATATTTACTAGGGTTTTTTTGTTGGTCACACAAAATTCCTGAAATAACTGGTGTCTGCACAATCACCCAATGTAGGCTGTCGACATAATTGAAGACATTGGGTGCAATGTTTTATGAGATATCACGTTTACATAAGTTTGAAAAGTGGTCGTGGTGACCTTGAAAATAAGGTGAAGGTTACCCAATTGACTGGTGTTTGCATAATCCACCAATGTAGGCTGTCACCAAATTTAAAGATATTGGGTACAACAGTGCGTGAGATTTCGCGTTAACAAGAGTTTGAAAAGTGTTCAAAGTGGCTTGATGACCTTGAAGATAAGGTCAAGGTCACCCAAATCAACTGGTGTCTGCATAATCCCCTAATGTGGGCTGTCACCAAATTTGAAGACATTGAGCACAACAGTCAATGAGATATCGTATTAACAAGAATCGGGGGGTACTTATGGACGCTGCTTAATACATAGTCCCCCGTTCCGCGTTGTGGTGGGGGACAATAAAGGCAACACAATGTTTCCTGCCCTCTTGGCTTAATATTTGGACACTGTATTCCCACAAAATGGGTGGGTGAATGAATAAGTGAGTAAGATTTTAAGTCGTTATTAGCAATATTCTGACAATTTTTAGTTGGGTGACAAGAAATGGGCTTCACATATTTTACTCATGTGTGGAATCAAACCCGGATCTTCGAGTGAAAACCAAATGTTTTAACCATGACACAGTGACTGATATTGTGAAGGATTCATGGAAGTGAGAATGTGAAAATGATGCACAATGAACCAAGTTATCAAGCCTGTCCACGGCCACCACTTACATTATTATCACTAGTGAGTGAGTTTAGATTTACGCTGCTTTTAGCAATATTCCAGAAAAATCACGGCGGGGGACACCAGAAATGGGCTTCACACATTGTACCCATGTGGGGATTCAAACCCGGGTCTTTGGCGTGATGAGCGAACGCTTTAACCACTAGGCTACCTGACCGCCCTACATTATCATTAGAAATGCAGACTAGAAAACCATCCCCTCAAACAACAGTGAATTCTACGAGCAGCAATACATCTGCCATAGTACCAATGTCCTGTCAGAGTTCAACTCCACATAGTAGTGAATGCCCAACTCACCTTGCTGCGTGGAAACAGGTCAGCAAACGGAGCTCGGAACACCTTAATGATCATGTTGAGATCTCGCATGTACTGAGTCTCTTCCACAATAAAATCTTTCACAATCTCTTCATAGGTCATTGATTCGCGGCGCACTGGCTCATCCTCCACTACAAATGAAACCACTTCCTCCTGGGAGAACATGTCCATCAACACCTGAAAAAGGAGCAACAGCCATGTGGAAAATTGTAGGACAAAGATGTGGGGGATGAATAAATGGTTTATCATTACCTTTTAGGATATACTTCATTTAAAATATCTATATCTGACATTGTGTGCATGGTTTAGTTAGGGCAGATCCTCACATTTTTAGCAGAATGTTTTAACTTAAATAGTGCAGAGCCGGACCACAATGGTAACACTCTGGAGTGAGTGAGTGAAGTTTTATGCCGCACTCAGCAATATTCCAGCTATATTGTGATCAACAGCATGAGCATCGATCTAAGCAACTGATACGATGACGTGTCAACCAAGTCAGCAAGCCTGACCACCCGATCCCGTTAGTCGCCTATGGGTTACTGAAGATCAATTCTAACCTGGATTGTCACAGGTAATAAAGGGAGTGAGAGTGGGGACTGACGCTGCTTTGAACAGCATATCATGGCATGTCAGTTTGATATGGGAGGAAAATTTAAACAAAGCATGTCTTAGATATTTAAAACTTTGGGGAAACGCATGGGCACATGTATAGTGCTGACAAACCTAGAAACATGATTAAGACAAAATAAGAGATGCAACTATGAATGGTGAATTGGAGAGCTTTAGATTACTGGGTCACCCTGTCCTCAGACATAGTATAGATGTTCATCAGATATGTGCATATCACTCCACTTCAATATTCCTCTGCAAAAGTCTGCTACAGACTTGTCACCTACTCATATGTTTCTTGTTTAACACAGCACTCCGAAATATTCCAGCGAAATGGCGACAGTTTGTAAATAATCGAGTCTGGACCAGACAATCCAGTGATCAACAGCACAAGCATTGATCTACACAACTGAGAAACCATGGCTTGTGTCAACCAAGTCAGCGAGCCTGACCACCCGATGTGGTCACCCATTATGACAAGCATGGGTTACTGAAGACCAATTCTAACCCGGATCTTCAGGGTTATGCTTATTTGTAAAAGTGGTAATACTTAAGGTGAGGTGAGGTGAAATTGGGTTTTACGTCGTGCTTGAGAATATTTCGCTCATATGACGACATGCATGCGTGTGTATGTGTATGTGCGGCTGCTTGTACTAGCCCAGACTGAAGCTGGTTTTATAGTGCTAGCCCACTGAGATACCATGCCGCAGTGAAGCATGAATACCCCACTCAGACACATTATACTGACTCCGAGCCGACCAGTCCTTGTTGTACCCATTAATGCCGAGCGCCAGGCAGGGACCAACAAGTACCATATTTTAATGTCTTTAGGTATGACACGGACGGGGATCGAACCCGCAACCTTCCGCTCTACGGGCGGACGCTCTAACCACTACACCACGGAGGCGGTCGGTAACACTTAAGGAATGGAATGTCATCACTGACAAACAACTTTTTATGAACACTGTAGTTTAGCTCAACATGTAACTAAAGCGTTTCCTTTTCCACTGACCAGGGGACTGCAGGGTAAATGGAGTTTATGTTCTATTAATATTCACTGATCCTCCACTAGAGACTTACCTGGTCGGCACATATTGCCACCTTGATGTCTTGCGATGTGATGTCCTGATGCCTGATGTTCTTCACATAGATGCCTGTGAACTAAACACACACACACATACATTGCAATAAGTCTCCTGTCAAAAACAATTCTCATTCTCAGTGTTTCTGCTGGCATTTTTCACCCTGGAAATTGTGACCGGCCAGCATTTCAAATATCAGTCATTTGTCAATTTTACAGGCCAAGTGATCCCGCTTTTCATTGTGGGTGAGACCTTGCACCCTAACAACCAATCAGAAATGTAGAGTTTATCGCAATGCCGCTATTTTTATCCTGGGGTTTTCCAAAACAGCTAATTTTTTGGACAAAGGCCAGTATATACCGGAAAACAGAAACACTGATTCTATAAGGCCAATGATAAACCTACCACTTACAAACTGCATGCAGAACTAACAAAATTCTCAGAATTATTAGGTTGTTACTGAAATAGGTTTGAATACATGGCTGCATGTGAAAATAATAGTCCTGGTTCAAGAAACAATTGATCAGTGACCATTGTATTATTTGTTTGTATTCAATTATGTATTGATAGCAGTGGTTGAAAATAAGCATGAAATGTGAAGGGCCGGTTTCAAATACACAATACCCAAAAATCTTAAGGATCAAGGATCCCTTAATTCAAAACTGTAGACAGTGAGTACAATAATCAAAGCTGTCAAAGCATGATACCTATAATCTGAGTTGTTTTCTCTGGGCATAGTAACTGCCATGCTTGAAAACATTGTGATCACTCAATCTTAGCCACACTTGCAGCCATTGTGATCACTCCAACTTTGCCATATTTGGCAGCTAATATGATCACATGGTCTTAGCTATACTTAGCAACTTTTGTGATCACTCAAGTTAGCCATACTTGCAGCCATTGTGATCACTCCATCTTTGCCATGCTTGGCAGCTAATATGATCACATGGTCTTAGCTATATTCAGCAACTTGTGATCATGGGATCTTAGCCATACTTGCAGCCATTGTGATCACTCCATCTTTGCCATGCTTGGCAGCTAATATAATCACATGGTCTTAGCTATATTCAGCAACTTGTGATCATGGGATCTTTGCCATACTTGGCAGTTAGTATAATCACTCGATGTTAGCATACTTGGCAGCCATTGTGAACACGAGAACACAAGTCCTTGAAGAGACCACAACAGTAATCAACATGCTGATGAGGCTGATTCTGTCTGTAGTACTGACTGACTGACTGAGTTTGGTTTTATGCCGCTTTTAGCAATAATCCAGCAACATCACGGCGGGGGACACCAGAAATGGGCTTCACCACAGAAATGGGATTCGAACCCGGGTCTTCGGCGGGACGATCTGACTGTAGTAACTTAAAGTTAAAGGAACAGGACAGCCTTAATTCCACTGGATTATACCAGCTGTCCATCAAAGCACAAACATCGTGAGAAGCGTAAAGTAAAGGATCCCATCCTGCCTGGCACGATGATGAAATCAGTCAGCAATGATGACCTACCTTGAGAATGTCAGCAGCAATATACTCCAACACAGCAACAATGTACACAGCAACCTGGTAGTCCACCCGATAACCCAGCATCTCCTGCAGACACAACATCCAGGACACGACTCAATGTCTCGTCACCCGATCCAGTTACTCGCATAAATATGATGCAACCAGGGGTGGAAATAACTTTAAAATTGCTAGTGTACTCCGGTACAGTGGCACATGTAAAATCACTTGCCCTGATAATTATTCCACTATACCGGCCGTTTCTTGTTGATTTTTTAAATAAACATCATAATTAACATTGGAATATCAACTGGACACCGGTACAGTGTGATATACAAATCTGCTTGCCCGACAGAAAAAAACACTGGACTCAGGTGTCGGACAATGGGTTATTTCCACCCCTGGCAACCCCTACTTAGTGGCGGGTTATTCTGCTCATTACTGCTCATTACTGATAATTTCTGGTCATGTTATCAGTTAAATACAAATGACCTCTGAAACCAGAGTTGATTTGGAAAGTTTAAAATTCAAATTTTAAAGTGTTCATCAACATGTTTTGTAAAATTTGAGGCTCAAAATAGAACAAACTTTAGGGATAAAACTTACGGTATTCATGAGCGTGACGTTTCGATACAGATTCCTGTACCTTTGTCAAGCAGGAATCTGTATTGAAATGTCGCACTCACGAGTAAGAAGTTGTTGTCCATAAAGTTTGGTCTATATTGTACTTCTCAACTTCTAAAATGACACTCAAAGAAACAATTGAGGCTGAAAATCAGGCTTTTTAGTACTATAAGTAGGCATAGATAAATCCCTTAACATCTTGAAAAAAAACTTGAATAATTAATCCATCTCTAGCCAGATCAGCTGATATACATCATTGACCCACGGTACATATCTGAAACGTACCCGAAGCAAAGGATGAACTTTATCCACAGGCAAGACAAGAGTGTGACTCTCATTCTTCTTTTTGCTCTTCTCAATGGCATTCTGGGCATCGCCAATGGCCCATTTGTCGATGGGGTCAGGGAAGGTTCTTTGTACTCGCTCCTCCACATCCTGTACAGAGTGAGGCTGTGCTGAACACAGGGTAGCCAGTAGCTGGATCATCAGCTCCTCGATGTACCCCAGTGCATCGTCCCGCGCATTGAGGGAGGGGTGCACCTGCCGGAGCACCTGCAAATACAAACACAGTCTCAGTAATGTTTAATGTTTAATGTTTAATGAGTGAGTGAGTGAGTTTAGTTTTACGACCCACTCAGCAATATTCCAGCTATATGGCGACGGTCTAAATAATCGGACCTGTACCAGACAATCCAGGGATCAACAGCATGAACATCAATCTCCACAATTGGGATAAAATGACAGTTGTCAACCCAGTCAGGCTGACCATCCAATCCCGTTAGTCGCCTCTTACGACAAACATGGGTTACTGAAGATCAATTCTAACCTGGATTTGTAATGTTTAATGAGTGAGTGAGAGAGTTTTACATTGCTTTTAGCAATATTGCAGTAACATCAAGTCAGGGAACATCAGTAATGGGCTTCACACATTCTATAATGTATCACAAAAGGAACACTCCATTCTGAAGAATAGAAAAACACCAAACCATTTTAGCAACATATAACATTTGTTGAATTTTCGTATCTAAAGATCTTTCTAACATTATTTAACCTGTAAAGACAGATGGCTTGTTTAGAAGTTACTTGCATTGTACTTCAATTTGTTCATGAATATCACATATTAGAGTAAACACAAACCCAAAATTGAAAGAAAATATGATTTATGAACTAAACCTGCTTTGTATGTACAATGGTTCATACTCACCACTTCATTCTCACAATCACCCAACACACTCACTCTCTTGCCTCTACTCACCCAAGCACGTACATCACACCCATCATTCACATACACTCACATCAACAGTCAAAATATCACTACACCACAAATGTATCACCTACCCTGGAAAACCAGTCAAATATACAGGAAAAACAGCCAACCTGACAAGCACATACACTTTCCAACTGGTTACCAACTCTCACCTTTCAAATCAGTGCTTATATACCCCCCAAGCTATAATACCTGACTTGATTGACCTCCAAGCTTACTTCCCAGATACATACAATGGTCTCTCATACTACACACCTCCGACACAGACAATCGCTCACTGCTTACATCACTGCTCTAGCTTGCACCGAGCACACCTCAAACATAAACTATAACACACATTGTAGTAATTGTGATCTTGACAGTGAATATGCAGCAAATGTGCAAAAAATATCCTTGATATTACCAAATGTTGAATATTTGTTTCTTGATGACTTTTTCTAGCTTTTGATGGAAAGGCTTCCGCCCGTATCCCCCTTTAAATTTCATTCTAGTCAAATCATATAACTTGATTATATATTCCTCCTCTGATAAGGATGAGTTTTAACATGTTTCTTTATTTGTATCTGAACATACTGAAAGACATATCCAACTTCTAAAAATGCCAGTGAAAGAAATTTTTGCTCATCGTTAAAATTTAGGGGGGATACGGACGGAAGTCTTACCCTTTTGATAAAAAAATTAGGCATTAAGTGAAATGATGGTTGAGTCAAGTTAGCAACAGTAGCATAGATGAGAAACCAATAATAGCCTTACAATGAAGAGGTAGTGGGATGGTGTGTGGTGTGTGGTGTGGTGTGTGATGTGGAGTGTGATGTGGTGTGGTGTGTGATGTGGTGTGGGATGGTGTGTGGTGTGGTATGGGGTGTGTAGTGTGGTATGGGATGTGAAATGTGGTGTGGAGTGGTGTGTGATGGTGTGTGGGATGGGATGAGGTGAGTGGTGTGATATGGGTATGTGTGGTATGGTTGTGTGTGGTGTGGTGTGATATGGGTATGTGTGGTGTGGTTGTGCGTGGTGTGGTATGGTGTGATATGGGTATGTGTGGTGTGTGGTGTGGTTGTGTGTGGTGTGGTGTGATATGGTTGTGTGTGGTGTGATATGGGTGTGTGTGTGGTGTGGTGTGATATGGGTATGTGTAGTGTGTGTGTGTGGTGGTGTGATATGGGTATGTGTGTGTGTGTGTGGTGTGTGTGATATGGGTATGTGTGGTGGTGTGTGTGGTGTGGTATGGTGTGATATGTGTGTGTGTGTGGTATGTGTGTGGTGTGTGTGATATGGGTATGTGTAGTGTGGTAGTGTGTGGTGGTGTGATATGGGTATGTGTGTGTGGTAGTGTGGTAGTGTGTGTGTGTGTGATATGGGTATGTGTAGTGTGGTAGTGTGTGGTGGTGTGATATGGGTATGTGTGGTGTGGTAGTGTGTGGTGGTGTGATATGGGTATGTGTAGTGTGGTAGTGTGTGGTGGTGTGATATGGGTATGTGTGGTGTGTGGTGTGGTTGTGGTGTGGTGTGGTGTGATGTGGTGTGTGTGGTGTGATATGGGTATGTGTGTTGGTGGTGGTGTGTGTATATAGGTATGTGTAGATGTGGTGTGTGTGTGGTGTTGATATGGGTATGTGTGGTGTGGTTGTGTGTGGTGTGGTGAGTGTGGTGTATGGGTATGTGTGGTGTGGTGGTGTGGTGTGGTATGGTGTGTGTGTGTGGCATGTGTGGTGTGATATGGGTATGTGTGGTGTGGTTGTGTGTGGTGGTGTGATATGGGTATGTGTAGTGTGGTAGTGTGTGTGGTGGTGTGATATGGTGTGTGTGGTGTGGTGGTGTGATGGTGTGATATGGGTATGTGTGGTGTGGTTGTGTGTGGTGGTGTGATATGGGTGTGTGTGGTATGGTGTGGTGTGATATGTGTGTGTGGTAGTGTGTGGTGGTGTGATATGGGTGTGGTAGTGGTGGTGGGTGTGATATGGGTGTGGTGTGTGGTGTGGTGTGATATGGGTATGTGTAGTGTGGTTGTGTGTGGTGTGATATGGGTATGTGTAGTGTGGTAGTGTGGTGGTGGTGTGATATGGGTATGTGTGGTGTGGTAGTGTGTGGTGGTGTGATATGGGTATGTGTAGTGTGGTAGTGTGTGGTGGTGTGATATGGGTATGTGTAGTGTGGTAGTGTGTGGTGGTGTGATATGGGTATGTGTGGTGTGGTTGTGTGTGGGACGTGGCATGGGGTGTGGCGTAGGGTGGCGTTGCGTGGCATGTGGCGTGGCGTGGCGTGGCGTGGGGTGTGGCGTGTAGTGTTGTGGAATACTACACTCAGTTATATTCCAGCTATATAACATCAGCCTATAAATAATTTAGAGCGATGATACACTATAAACAAGTCATTCAGCCTGAACATCCAATCTTCTTACAATCAGCAAAGGAAGTCGGGGACCAATTCCAATACATCATCCTCACAATTCCCTACAATTGGATTGGTTTTATCATGCTGATCTCATGAGTGTTTGTTTCCATCTTCCTTCCCAACAAGGATCCTCCTTCAGTTCAAACCACTAATGTATTACACCCAACAAGTCTACTCAAATACACATGCTTATATAATGTACCAAAGCAGGAAAAGCATAATTAGTAATGAAAAACAACCATGATTGTGCTTGATGTCTTGTCTTGCTGATTACTTCCTTGTTATAACCATCTGTTGCACAAACATTTACACCCAAAACTCTCCCTTGTCATCATTTCCATCAGATTTTAATTTTGATAAGGATTCATCTTTTGGTTGACCAAAGAAAATGATTCAGGCTTCGAAATAGTTGCTGTATCCTATGTTATCTCTCAGTTTCGTTTCTCTCCCTTGGGTCCAGTTTAATAGGGTGAGTGAGTGAGTTTAGTTTTTCGCCATTTTTAGCATTATTCCAGCAATATCAGGACGGGGGACACCAGTCTATTAGGAGTGAGTGAGTGAGTGAGTTTTGTTTTACACCGCACTATTCCAGCCATATGGCGGCGGTCTGTAAATTATCGAGTCTGGACCAGACGATCCAGTGATCAACAGCATGAGCATTGATCTGCTCAATTGGGAACCGACCACATGTGTCAACCAAGTCAGCGGGCCTGAACACCCGATCCTGTTCGTCGCCTCTTACGACAAGCATGGGTTACTGAAGATAAATATTCTAACCCAGACCTTCAGGGGTCCAGTCTATTAGGAATTCTTAAACTAAAAAGTGAACCTTAAACCACAACTCTGCTGACAACCTGTTTCAGGTTATTTCTAAACTGCAGCTGTCTATGTGATGCCTCAAATTTGTCACAAAACTTGTATATAATCCATATGTCTGACTTATTTTATGCCAGATACAACATTTTTGTCTTATTATCCACTGCGACTGAGTTCATACACGTTTATATGCCTGCATTCAATCAGTAATAGAGATGGACCAAAGCTGGTATATAAACTGAAAACTTAACACTGGGTAATTACACTCTGTGTCATTAACTCCTGTATTTGTACATGCTGTACATGACCTGTGAAGATCCAGGTTGGAATTGATCTTCAGTAACCCATGCTTGTCGTAAGAGGCGACTAACTTGATCAGGTGGTCAGTCTTGCTGACTTGGTTGACACATGTCATCGTATCCCAATTGCGTAGACCGATGCTCATGCTGTTGATCACTGGATTGTCTGTTCCATACTCGATTATTTACAGACTGCCACCATATAGCTGGGATATAGCTTAGTGCCATGTTAAACAACCAACCAACCAACTGCGTTTGCGTTTAGTTTTACGCCGCTTTCACCAATATTCCAGCAACATCACGACGGGGGACACCAGAAATGGGCTTCACACATTGTACCCATGTGGGGATTCAAACCCGGGTCTTCGGCGTGACGAGCCAACGCTTTAACCACTAGGCTACCCCACCGCCCCCAACTTGCTGTACATACACAACTCATATCTATTTGAGTAAATGTGATTATTTTTGTTTATTTAACATGAATATGCAGCTTATCTTGAGAGCTACAGATTGTTATCCATGACACTAATGGCCAGCTGGCAACAGGCCATTCCACAGGGCAATTTGCATTTTTAATAAGCTATTATCACTGGCTATCAAAACAGATCATAGAGATCAAAGTCATCAAATAAAAATTGATAGATTGACAAATTAAATATAGGAGAAGTAACTTGGAGCAAAATGGTTAAACAATTTAACAAACTTCACATCAATGAGTGAAATTGCATTGACTGGTTACACAGTTATGCATGGGTTAATAAAAGCAGCATCCTGTACATGATTTAGAAATAGACCATGAATAAATAGGTAAGTTTGGTGTATTGTCTGTGAAACTCAAACTTAATATCATCACAGTAGTTTAGATAAGATATTATTGATGACACTATTTTTGTATTGATCATCGTTAAGCAATAATAATTCACATCAACAATATTTCCGATTTTGATGTTTCAGTCGGCTTCAGTAACTATTACCATAATCATAACCAGAAAATTGTTTTTCAGATTTGTTTTCAACTCAATCGTGAGTGAAAAATCAACCCACCGAATGATTCCTCCTTTAATTATTAGTTTGGTCTTGAGAACTGACATTAAATTTGCTGAAAAAAATCCACATCATCAACTCTACCAAAAAATGTTTTCAGTTTAACAACAAATCAACTATTCGCTCTGTCAACATCACAATTATACGGGAGCATACATTTAAGTAAAGATATTTGTTTAGAGACAGAGGGAGAGAGGGGGTGGGTTTTACGCCGCTTTTAGCAATATTCCAGCATTATCACACAGGGGGAAAACCAGAAATGGGCTTCACACATTTTACCCATGTGGAGAATTGAACCCAGGCCTTAGGCATGGCGTGCGAACACTTTAACCACTAGGCTACCGTATCGCCCCTGAGCATGTATCAATTAGGAATACATTTTGATATATGCAAAGTTATCATGGTATTCTGAACTATGCATTTTAATGAAAGATTTTTCACTACTTTTAATCAATATGTTATGAACACCCTAAACAATAAAACTGTTGAATTGAGAATGTCCTTATAACAGAAACTTCACAGGAACCAGCAATGTTATCATGCATATTGGCCTGAGGTACAGTCTCTTTTGTTGACCTAAGGCACAGCCTCTGGTATTGGCCTTATACTAGAGAAGAGGTCCTTATCTTGACTGTGATGCTTTGAAGTTACAGACTTAAAGGACCCCTTGATTCAAAAACTAGATGAACAAACCATAACCACCCCATGGCCAACCCTAACTTAACAGTCCTAGCCTGTCAGGGGCCCCATGAGGACTGAATAAGTTGTCACTTAATAGTATTTCAGCTGGACGAGTGAAACAAAAACAAAGTCGACTTGCTATAAATGTGAAGGACACTCCTCATACCAGACCTCCTAGAAGTTCAGAATTTTTAAAATATGTGATATCCTCATCATATGGGCATTACTAAATGCATTTGCAGTATTAAATAATAAATGCAGTGAGCAATGAAAGAAATTAAGTATTGACAATGCAGATGCCAAACTTCATGAAATGAATGATGCAGATGAATGATGCAGTAAACAATGAATAAACGAATATATCTCTTGGGGTCCCTTGATACTATAGCAGTAAAAGCTTTAAGGACCCCACCACCCAACCACCAGATTAACATTGATACCTCAAAAGATAAAATTCTGACAGAAAAAAAGAACTGAATTTAAATCCCCGTCGAGGCTGGTAGAACTGGAGAAAAATCTAGACTTGCTTCATTTAGACCTTTAACATGACTTTCTGGAGTAGTGGTGTTAAAAAGTAAGAAATATGGTTCAAGGACTGTGAGATAGAGTACTCAACCACCAGCACCACCAAAGAAGGGTTGGTTGGTTGGTTAACGCCACACTCAGCAATATTCCAGCTATATGGCGGCAGTCCGTAAATAATCAAGTCTGGATCAGATAATCCAGTGATCAACAACATAAGCATCGATCTATGCAACTAGAATATGATGACATGTGTCAACCAAGTCAGCGAGCCTGATCACCCGATCTTGTTAGTCGCCTCTGATGACAAGCATGGGCTACTGAAGACCAATTCAAACTCGAATCTTCATGGGTCACCAAAGGAGGGAAAGGGATAGGGAGATTACACTGCTGAAGTCAACATTATAACAGCAATTTCATGACAGCATGTAAATAACCAAGTCGGGATCAGGCAAATCAGAGGTTGGTAGCAAGGTAATGATCCACCACCCTGTACACAACAGTTTGTCTTGATCACACCTTATTCAGTTAGAATGGCTAAAAATTCAAGTTTTACAAAGGCAAAAATACAGCTAATTTGACCTAGAACTTAATTCGTTGCTAAGACTGTTTCAAAAAAGAATTTACTGAAACTTTAAGGTCAACACGGTTATAATACATTCATTTCTTTCCGACTATGCATACATTGCTTCTGATTTTAATATATTTGATTAAAGAAAAGATTCAGTCTACTGCAGTAGACATGAACAGATCGTTAAATAAATATTTGTTTATAAATAAATTTGCCATGGTCCAGCAAAAAATCCCAATCCCACATTTTGTAACCACTCAAGAGACTTACAGCTGATGACTAGGTAGGTCAGTTATTGGGGGGTCAGTAGTCTGTCTCACAGACCCTGAACCACATTATATTCGGTGACAGGCAGGGAAAGCCACATTTCAAAAATGACTATTGCTGGTAAGGCCACATTTCAGTTACGTGGCTGTAGCCGGTAAAGCCACATTTCCAATAGATTAATTAAGTAAAGGATTACCTTAACCGGTAAAAGAGTGTCCCCATGTATAATATTGTTTTCACAAGAAACTAATAATCTTTCCTACTCACAAGCGCGGTGTTTAGCTTCTTCACTCAGAGTTTATTACTCAAAATGGTACCATGTCTGGTGGTAAATGGCATACATGAATATGGAATGCAGAATATACAAGGATGGTGATGACAGTGAATATACGCAATGATTACTGAAAACTAGAACATATACATTTGATAAATTTAGATAGGTGTTTGATTGTTGAAATTTTAGTACTTGACATCAATTTTATATATGTTGAGAGATTAGGGAAGGAACAAGAGCTATCATCTTGGTGAGTGATGCGTTTTTGGCTAAAATATGAACATCTAAAGATATAATGGAATTCATCCCCAGTTAATTGCGAGTTACAAAGGTTACATATTCTTTCTTTTCATGCGAGATTCGTCCATCTCCCACTTTCTATTGGCAATTTATGGTTAGATGTTTTAAGATATAGAATAGGTTTCCAAATATTTTCAGATAGCAGTAATTATTTGTCGAGTAAAGGTGAGTTTTTAAAAATCTTATAATATTGTCCTTTAGATAAATTATTCATTTCACTGGTCCACAATTGTTAAAACTGGTCTTTCTGGATTGATTTAGATTTTGATATGTTCCAGGTTTGAGTATAATGAAAGGGCTTTACAATTACATCCGGTACCCCGCATTTACAACATACATGTTTCACGTGATTTAGCCAGGGAGCATAATCTATCAAATATAATCTAGAATGAAAGCTGCTATTTTGTTGTTTGGAAGGGAAAATTTCAATTTGCACCAATAAGTTATTAATCGTTTAGAGAGTTTGAGCTGAATAGGTTGTCTTCCAAGTTCTCCATAAACCATAAAGCTTGGGTGTAATATCTAAGACCGGTAGCTAATTTAAGGAATTTAAGATGAACACGTTCAGTTGTGTGATATTATTATTATATCATATGTAATACACCTATTAGTATATCATATTGTGCTAATTATAGAAACAAAACCTGTTGTGATCTGAATAAAATTATGAGGAAACATGTCTTGTTTTGTTAAATATGGTAAGGCGTTTTAATCACTGAGCATGTTTTGACAGCATAGCCGGGAGAGCCACATTCCATGTTCACGCAACCGTAACTATTACCAGGAGAGCCACATCAATTTTGGCTATCTGTTTCGGAAATGTGGCTCTCCCGGCCTTTAACCTTATATTCCCTACTGCCAAGCCCTCTCTGCAGTGCTAAAGCCCTAAATAAAGCAAGTCTAGATTTCCTCAGGTTCAGGAATCTCTGGCCTCCCTGGGGCTCCTTTTCAGTTTAAATGGGCTTGTTTGTTACTATCAAAATTATATATATTCAGAGACTAAGAATTAGTCTAGGGGGTCAGGTACCTGGGTACTAAATTTGGTTTCATTCCAGTGCTAATTACTCAGCTAATTACTCAGTAGATGCAGTGTGAAGTTAACATCATTACTGAAATTACTTGTGTGTAGGAAATTTACCAAAATCTTATACCACAATTGTTGAAGTTTAGGCCACAGGATCCACAAAATAGACATATAATATATAAAGTAACAAGGCAGCACATTTGGCTATGATGTACGCTATGTAAAAGTGCTAGTTCACATGTACCTGACAACATCACTGGAGTTCAAAGCATTCAGTATTTTTACTCATCAATTACATAGGTAACGAAAACATCTGTTGTGATGTCTGAAAATCTAAGAACTTTCCTGGCAGTTTTTATTTGGAGCCAACTTCCTCACTAGTAGCAAAATTTGCATTTACCACCAAGATAAAAGAAAACTGAACTATGTACAAAGTTCAAAACTTTAAGCATTTTTGTTATTTTTTGGGTTATTTTTTCACTGATTACATATGCAACCAAAACATCTGTTGTGATGTTTGAAAATCTAACATTATAGACAGGGCTTGATTTAGTGCTTTGTTACTTGCACTGGTGCAACCCAATATTACAAAGTGCAACCTAGTTATTTGTCTAACTTGCACCAGGTGAAAGTCAATTTTTGAGTGGGTAAACTTCTGAATAAAACATCTACATAATTCAATCGCATATTTCTGATATTACATATTGCATTAAAAACAGTGCAACTGGAATTTGACTGGTGCAACTAGGTTTTTATCTTAGGTTGCACCTGGTGCAAGAGGGTTAACATCTAAATCGAGCCCTGAGAGATTTCTTTTGACCATTTTATTTGGAGCTAACTGATGAACTGTAACACTGGCCACTACCAACAAGATTAAATGAACATGGCTAGTTACTTACATCTCAATGTTAATCATGTTGTACTGTCTTTCAGAAATGATAAGTTACTAAATAGGATATATTGAACTAATGCTTATTATGTTCTTGGATTGAGGGTTCTATCTGAACTCTGATAAAAACATCAAGGTAATGGGAGTATTAACTCCATTTTCTGTACTTAAATGTTTTTCTTCATTTTGATGAAACAACCAATCATGGATCATCAAAGTTCATGATCATTGTGCTTTTGTCAGAAGTATCAAAAATATTAAGATTGTCATTTTGGTATGCAGCTATAGCAGGGACTCCCTTAATGCCTCCATCACTCACTTAACACAGGGATACTATCACACTAAATTCTACTCAAAGTAATGCTAACAGCCAAGTTCAGGCTGATAATTATAAAGTTTTTGCCAAACTGAATATACATATCAACAGACCACAACTGTCAATGCATCATAATATCATGATATCTAAGAAGAAAGGAATGGGATCGGGTGGTCACGCTCGTTAACTTGGCTGATGCAGGTGACGTCACATCCCATTTGTATAAATTAATGCTCATGGTATCAATCATTTGATTATTGGGTATAGACTCGATTTTACACAACATGTAGCTGGAATACTGCTGATTGCAGTGTTAAACACATATAATCATCATAATATATCCTGTCAACCTCTGTAAACAGTATTGGATTCATACTTGAATTTGCAATATTATCTAAACTTTAAACATGCTCACTTCTTTTTATCTCAAACTTGCATTTGACAGTGGTTTACACATAGAACAAAGTATAACTGTAATATTCAATGCCACCTCAAGCTCTTCATAGTAGAGGCTCAAAACAAACACTCTCTGTTAGGTGAGTACAAAATATTTCCTGTTTCATGTGATTGCTTAGGTAGGGAGGATCCTGTCTTGATATTTCCTGTAGGTTTACAATCAATAAGTACATATAATTCAAAGGAAATTAAACAAGATGCTTTAATTACTTTGTATATATGATGTTTATTATAATATGTATTGTGCAAAGTCACTCCTCATTGGTTATTTGCAGCTATATTGATGATTTGGATACATTCTGAGGACACACAACTTACATGACAGGATCATACTAGACTAGCATGTACAACAGCCAAGTGATATGGCATGAGCCACAAGTTCTGATATAGTGCAATGATTAAATTTCAGATGCAAAAGTTATACACTGTTTAAAAGGTAATAAAACATATACATAGCGTAGCAATTTTGTAGACAGGTGGGTCATGTAATACAAGAAACATTCTAACCAAGCCTTACTAATGAGAAAGATATACATTTTGAAGATGGTGTTGGACAGAATTTGCTAGCAGGTTACTGCCGTCTTCACTGGTAGCTACTGTTTGCATGGTTACTTACTGAGATAATAAACATTTGTCTCATTACTGCAGAATGAAATTTTAAGAAACATTTGCTACTGAGGTAATATGGATTTACTGTTCTCAACGTAATAAGATCCAAATACAGTTTGTCTTACATGTGATTAGGAAACTGATAATATGATCAATCTGTGAAAGACTGAAAGCACCATGCAAATGACACATAACATGAGCATGACAAGGGCTGTGGATAAGCATGTAAAAAAAACACATACATTTTGTCACTGCTGTTAATAAATTTCACTATCGTTGAAAAACCTATCCATCTAGAGTCCCTGTATAACAACTTTTACTATCAATCTGTGACTGACAGTGTGTATATGGACGCATGTAGTTCCTACTTTTTATGATATAAACATCTGCTTAGCAAGATTATTAAAAAACTCGCATACCATACCTAGGCATATGTGTCATTAGGCTTACATTCAAACACATCCTTTCATACGGGCATATTTGTGACTTGATGGGTTAAACGAAAACATTGATGAACACATATCAGGAAATGTTCCGACTTTCAATAATGGATGTCATTGTACTCACTGTTATTAAGGGTTTGATGAATAAACCTTTCCATTTCGACGAAGTATCTTCAGAAACTGTTTCAGATGTTGGATACATACCGGTATGTTGTGACATTCCTACGGAACTGACAAGTTAAACCATTTACACACTTGATCTGCTGTTTTCTCTTCCGAGCCTGCCATGTTTAACATACAAGGGAAATAACCTTATTTATCATTTCACAAATACAATTACATAAGGTAAGTTATTATGAAATGTTTGCGACCAACAGTCCGCGTATATATTTTTCTCGCATCTTACTATCATTAGCGTTCACATAAACAATTGTTTTACTTGCTGTTTACATGAAACAACTACATGAAATTTCCGCATTTATCACAGGAAATAAGGGCCTTAGATTCGTAATACGCATGCGTACACGATTGGGTAATATGTTTACGACAATATTTATCAACCAGCAATTATTACAGTAGAGCGATTACAAATAATTGGGATTCATAAGACAGTGTGCAACACATTTCTCTACGAATTGGGGTAACTGGCGTCATAATTTGTCGTAAATAAGATATCGTTTGCTTTTCGACAAATGGGTTATGCTTCAATTATCGTCTTCGAATTTCTAGCGGTTAGTATTAAATCATTGAAACGTGTACAGCTGGGTGTGTTACGCTCGAGTGGTTCAACAAGAAAACCGCCCAATTATTCCCCATTTACAGAAATTAATCACGTAATTAGCGTTAACGTGATAATTACGTCAAATGGCGTAAAATTTAACACGTAAGCTAATGATTAGTAATTGTGTGGTACACAAGCGTTGTTGCGCAAAACATCTCGACCATTCCTTATTTTTTATATGACATATATTTACCAACGAATATATCATTGATTTCCTCTACATCGAGACACATTCGTTCAGCTGACATCACCCGACCCCTGTCTGCTTCAACTAATAGTGATGCACACAATCCTGATTAGGATTTGTTTGCAAACTGGAACACTGGACGTGGAAATTAATGTGTTACGGTAAATGCTCCGTTTGTCGCTGAATATTGCTGGCTTGATTGATTCACGGGCGGTGCGCATGGATGTCAGTGAGTGAGTTAAATGTGAAACCGCATTGAACTCATGAACTATTCATTTCAGTGCAAATGCTGTTTGACAAATTATTCCAGATGCTCAGATGTTGTACCACGCGGGAGAATACTTTTCGCCCAAATACACCGTCGCTCCTCTTAAGTCTGACTGACTGAGTTTAGTTTTACGCCGCTTTTAGCAATATTCCAGCAACATCACGGCGGGGGACACCAGAAATGGGCTTCACACAATGTACCCATGTGGGGATTCGAACCCGGGTCTTCGGCGTGACGAGCCAACGCTTTAACCACTAGGCTACCCCACCGCCCCTCCTCTTAAGTAGGTGTTTAAATAATATCAGTATTAATGGAAAATGAATACTTGAGTATTTCATATGACATAGGCTATGTTTTATGGCAATGATATATTCCTTTATAACTTTGTACGCGTGTTTGGAGTATATATGTTACTTGCCTTATGTCGTTAGATAGACAAACATACAGTCTCTGAAATGAACATATTTTACACAAAAAACTGTTCATAAAAATATTAATCTAAGGAGCCCAGAGACTTTCTTCATCCTGAAACTGTGGAAATCTAGACTTGCCACATATTCTAGACTTGCATGGGCTTTCTTTGATATATTTGTTTCAGGGTCTGTATGACAAAGTCGTTCAAGCTATATATCTATAACGTCGCAGTTTACTTTTACTTGTAAGGAAATTAACCTGCGAAGATCCGGGTTAGAATTGATCTTCAACCAGCCATGCATGTTGTAAGAGGCGACTAACGGAGTCAGGTGGCCAAGCTCGTCGACTTGCGTGATGCATGTCTTCATATCCCAGTAGCGTAGATCAATGCTTAAGATGTCAATCACTGGATTGTCTGTACATATATGCATATAGCTGGAACAAGCAGCGTTAAACAACACACTTGTAATGAGACATGACTGACTGACTGAGTTTGGTTTGACGCCGCTTTTAGCAATATTCCAGCAATATCACGGCGGGGGACACCAGAAATGGGCTTCACACAATGTACCCATGTGGGGATTCGAACCCGGGTCTTCGGCGTGACGAGCCAACGCTTTAACCACTAGGCTACCCCACCGCCCAAATGAGACATGAGAAAGTTACCGCTAATGATTTCTCCCCATCTTATACTTGAATATCACTAATACAAAAACTAAGCACTTCAGCTTCGAAGGGAATATTTTGAAGGTTCCGATAGATATCTGGCGTTGTTGCCTATACACTTCCGTTGTTACAAGGGAAGGTAAACAGATCGAGAGTAATCATTTCCGATTGTCGTATGTGTGCTCCCCAGATTTAAGCTGGTTTTGTAGTGCTAGCTTACTGAGATACATTGCCACAGCTAAGCATGAATACCCCACTCAGACACATTATACTGACTCCGAGCCGACCAGTCCTTGTTGTACCCATTAATGCCGAGAGCCAGGCGGGGACCAACAAGTACCATATTTTAAAGGTAAACAGATCGAGAGTAATAATTTCCGATTGTCGTACGTGTGCTCTTTTTGCGATTATCAGTGTTGATTAGTTGGTTGCAGCGACACAGCACAATACCACCTGTTGAGCTTGTTGAGGACCATTGGAGTCAGTTCATATCTGTGTCGGTGGGGTAGCCTAGTGGTTAAAGCGTTGGCTCGTCATGCCGAAGACCCGGGTTCGAATTCCCACATGGGTACAATGTGTGAAGCCCATTTCTGGTGTCCCCCGCCGTGATGTTGCTGGAATATTGCTAAAAGCGGCGTAAACCAAAACTCAGTCAGTCAGTCAGTCAGTCAGTCAGTCAGTTCATATCTTTATGGCACCACATGCCATAAACCCATATACAAATGAGTTACATACTACAGTTAACATATCGTATCCAATTTAGGGCATCAATTCATTTTCTGACAAAATGCAAGACGAATAAATAGGACTACTCGATGTTGTTTTGAAGATTCCTTGTAGGAAAGATGTGTGAGTGTGGTTTTACGCCACTTGTAGCAATATTCCAGCTATATCACGGCAGGGGACAACAGAATTGGGCTTCACACATTGTACCTGGGACTTCGACGTGGAAAGAAAGTAAGGAGGAGAGTATTTTAACACTGACTCGAGATAAGGGCCATTTTGGAAAATACTTCTTTCTTTGGTTAACATAATATAGGACAAATGAACGTGTAAAGATATTCATATTCGATAAGGTTGCGCAATGGACAGAACCTTTGGTGCTTTTTCACTTGATAGATATCTATGGTTAATTGCTTAATCACTAAGGCATAGGATACAGGATATTACTATAACATTCATCACAAATAGCCGCTGTTAGGTCATAAGAAAAATATTTTTGTGTCATAGACGATTTCTTCTCATTTCACAGAAATCTCTCTTTTGGGCTCCACAAATGTGGTTTGTCTGTCTCACATTCTGATGCCTCTTTCGTTCTCACATATCAAAACTGGATTTTTCTCCACCATACGGGGCCACAGGTTCCCCAGTAGCCTGAGGCGGCACAACTCGTTCTGAAGATCTGTGTTCGAATCCCGGGTTGTCTTGTTTCTAGGTTGGTCAGCGCCTCTGAAACGACAGGCGTGAGATACTGTTAAAAGCTTCGCTAAACACAACCAACTCACTCACTCAACATCATTCCCTACTCAGAGAAGCTGTATAGTGAGTCTCACAGTCCCCGAACCACATTAGTTTCCCTACGGCCCAGGACCTGTGAAGATCCGGGTTAGAATTGGTCTTCAGCAACCCATGCATGTCGTAAGAGGCGAGTAACGGGATCGGGTGGTCAGTCACATGTCACCGTGGCCCAATTGCGTAGATTGATGCTCATGTTGTTGATCACTGGATTGTCTGGTCCAGACTCGATTATTTACAGACCGCCGCCATATAGCTGAAGTATTGCTGAGTCGGCGTAAAACTGAACTCACTCACTCACTACAGATATGGCAACTATAACACTGTTGTGTTCTAGTAGTCACGGTCCTTGAATCATATTTCTTTTTTTCCCACCCAGTGCGGCGTTAAACAACAACCAACCTACTGCCCAGCACTCCCTGCAATGCTAAAGCTCTTAATGAAGCAAGTCTAGATTTCCTCAGACTCTGAATCTCCCATCTCACTGGGTTTTTTTCACAATTTAAATGGGTTTATTTGTCACTATCATAAAATTATATATACATGTATTCAGAGACTAAGCCTGAGTCCAAGAAGCTGTATACTTACACCACTTTAATCTTTGGTCAGTATTTCCTTCAGTGATTCCTATACAGACACGCGATCATAACTTGCTTCATGGTTACAATAGACACTGGAAGACATAATTAAATCATGCACATATCGTCATTACTACAATAAACAATTAAATCATGCACACATCGTCATTACTACAATAAACGAACTTGGCATCACATCTTCACAATGTTCACGCCAATGACGTCGCGTGGTTTTGTGGCTTTGAAAAAAGCTTGCATAAGCGGATCCCGAAGGTGGGGTTGCAACATCCCCCCCCCCCCTCCCCCTTGACCTGAGCGTGCACCCCACCTTTCTCAAAGAGCTGTATCAACCCCTGTGTAGTCACGTGACCTTTTAGCTATATTCATGACCCAAACCATGGTTGGTTGGTTTGTTGTTTAACGTCACGCTCAGCAATATTCCAGCTATCTGTTAATAATGGAGTTTGGATCACAATCCAGTGATCAACAGCATGAGCATCGATCTAGATCGCGCAAATGTGAAACCATTCGTGGACGGAATGCATGAACTTGACCATGGCGCCCTGTCGCTCATTCGTTACATATTTCACGTTTCCGCGTTTCTTCTTGTGGAGAAATAAACATTTTGGAAACCGGAACAATGCCAAAGTAGGTCATTGAAGCCATCGTAACACGACCCAGAAAAAAACAGAATTATATGAAAATTGCATATTCTGAAACTGAAAAAGGGAAATGGCTGCTTGAACAGGAGGAGAGGGTCAAGTGGAGAGTTCGCTAGTCACGTCCAAGGAGTGAGTGAGTATGGTTTTATGCCGCTTTTAGCAATAATGAAGCAACCTGACATCGGGGGACTTCAGAAAAGGCTTCACACATTGTACCCATTTGTGAAATCAAACTCGGGTCTTCGGGGTGACGAGCAACGCTTGAACCGCTAGGCTACCGCACCTCCTCTGTAGGTCCGAGAGGAGCAGATGATTCTAAACGACAGAACCCGAACCGCGTGTCACGGTCATTACAAAACTACCAAACAATTATTACGGCGTTGAAAATTCAACATTTTGTAAGTTGTAACAATAGGAATTCCCCAAACAATTATTACGGCGTTGAAAATTCAACATTTTGTAAGTCGTAACAATAGGAATTCCCCAAACAATTATTACGGCGTTGAAAATTCAACATTTTGTAAGAGTAGCCGATTTATTAGTGAGTGAGTGAGTAGGTATGGTTTTTACGTCACTTTTAGCAATATTCCAGCAATATCACTGCGGGGGACACCAGAAATGGACTTCACACCGATTTATTAGTGCTCCCTGTGGAAAACAGTACGGCTGAGCTCTAAATATAAACTGTAATTCAGACGTGAGTCACTGAAATAATCAAGTAGAGAAATCTACGATGGCATTTGACAAGTCTTTGGCTCCATTCTAGGCATTGATTGTATGGTTTTAGACTAAATGAGATGAATAACGTTGTATTAAAGTATTACCTGTATTTATAAACTTCACTTGTTCAGGAGATACACGGTTGGATTTATGTTTTAATTTCTTCATCTGAGTGAAGGCTGTATTAGTGATTTAGTTACTGACAGCACACAGGTTATGACTTCTGTGAGTATCTTGAAATAATCAGCTCGTACCGGGTTGTTTTCTTTCACAGCTGTTTAAGCCTCGTGTAAACCGGCATACCGTGTTGGTATATTGTTGCCTCTCTGCTCCAAGGGTGTTACGTTTCCTCTTCTATACATAATGTGCTGATTTACTATCTCAGTATGTTTAAATGTTATCACTCTATTGGATCGATTGAACGATGTCATCTTGTGGATAAGGCCGAGAGTAAATGCAATCCCATTTGCTTGCCGAATACGTTACCATGTTTGCCAACGGCGAAACCGGCACCAGATGTAATCGAAGGGCACCAAATTAGTACATCAGCTCATATCATAATAGCTATATTTCAGTGAAAACAGAAAACATCCACTTTTACCCTTCCATGTCATGTACGTCACAATCAGTGAGTGAGTGACTATGGCTTTACGCCATTTTTAGCAATATTCGAGCAATATCACTATGGGGAACACCAGGAATGGGCTTCACACCTTGTACCGTGTAGGGAATCGAACCCAGGTCTCTGGCATGACAAATGAATGCTTTAACCACTAGGTTACCCCACTGCCCCTTCACAATGAGACTATATTTCCAGATTTTGAACAAGAGACATTCAGTACCTGCAAGATCTCACCATTTAACCGTGTTCACCTATCGACTAGAATTGTTCTCAAACTTTGAAGCAAACTTGCACTAATTTCGTTCAACATTTCCATATTGCATTTATTGTTCTTTGTACACAAAGGGACAATATTCTTTAACTTGTCCAATTGGGATTGAATTAGTGTGTATATACAGACATGCACCAATGGCTGTAGTTTGCAAAAGACATGTAGTATACTCAAACGAGGACTGGTGCCTTAGACCTGCATTATCTCTGGCATTTCTTCCTTATAAAGCTCACAGCCACCATATAGCTGGAATATTGCTCAGTGCAGCAAACCAACCAAATAATCTTACACAGCATCACTCCTGACTGCTATTTAGACAGTGAACCGGATTGTCAGTACCAAAGTTACGATGTGTCACGGTTGTTGGGATTACACTTTCTCAGTAAAGTACAGATTCTGGTCAAATGTAACATGACTTTGTGTGCTGGCGATTAGGTGCCTGACTCTGAGGATGTGGGTTCGAATCCTGGATGGGACTCAACCCCAGAAAAGTACTAGAATCTGTACTTTACTGAGAAAGTGTAATACCAAATATAACATGTTAAATCCCCATAAAACCAACAGTGGTGTGTTATTCTTGTGCTTTAATATTGTTCTGCTTATCCATTGCAGAAATGAGTTTTCGTAGAGATGACGACTGTGTCTGACAGTGATGACCAAGAATCAATTGTTACTGGTTGGTGCACACTGTTTAAACAAGGAACAGACTTTGATACATGGGGACAGCCGCTGGAGGCTACAGAAATGTACCAGAGGTAAGACACTGAGACTTAGCAGTGTTTGAATTAAACTGACTCCTGTAGTATGTTTCTGTTTACAGATTTGACTGACCTGGATCAGAGGCATTCTCTTCCCACAGAGGTTACTCCTGTCATATCTTCCTACATAACCCCTGTTCTAATACGGCCATATTTCCCGGTTCTCATAAAATCCCCTAGCGGGAAAAAATCGTAACACAAATTATCTCCCTTCATTCTGTCCAATCCAAATCACATGTTACATCGACTTAGATCCAATATGGCGGCCGCCACCATTGAGTTAGTTGATCAACGTGCGAAGGATAGATTCGGTATTTCATGTTTAACTGAAAAGCAGAAACTAGGGCAATAGAGAGTGCAGGAATCAATCGACAAGATGTTTTTGTTGATGTGACATACAAGACATTTAATGGCCAACATGTCCGTTGTCAACAAGGGCGATGGAGACGCCTTTGATCCACCATTACATGACTGGGTTCTTTCTATAAGAAACGTATGCGCATCGTGCTGGGGAAGAGGTACTAGTTTTCCCGAAGCATATGGAAATTATCGAGGCTTTGCGAATGATCACTTTTGAAACAACGTCGCTGACTGCACAACTAACTCTGATTGCAACCAATCACGAATCCAGAACACTCTCACAATGATAGGGCCATATTAGAACAGAGGTTACGTAGGAAGATATGAAGAGTAACCTCTGTGGGAAGAGAATGGGTCAGAGGCAGCAATCAGAAAAAAAACAAAAAAATAATAGCTCATCTTTTAATGGATTACAAACATAAAAATCATACAAAGATTTTACAAATCAAAGTAACTTTGTAAAGTAAAGAGTTGCTTAGGGTTGACTTGATTTGACCAAGTTTTGGGGCGGCTGGGTGGCCTAGTGGTTAAAGCGTTTGCTCATCACGCCAAAGACACAGGTTCGATTCCCCACATGGGTACAATGTTTGAAGCCCATTTTTCGTATCCTCTGCTGTGATATTGCTGGAATATTGCTAAAAGCAGCGTAAAACCATACTCACTCACTCACTCACTTCAAAGTTTTGTTTTACAGCTTATCCAAGCAGCTGCACCACTGTTCCATGAGTGACAATGGTATTTTCACAGATAAACAAAAGGTACTGTTTATATATTCCACAATTACTATAAAGCACAGAAACCGATGTTTGATTATCACATCTGGAAACAGCTGTTCAGAACCCATGTTTCACATTCTGAAGAAAATTGGACCTTTCTGCACGTTTTTGTTCAAGATGAGTTCAAATAACCACTGCATCAGATCTAAACAAGAAGTCTGTAATTATTAAGAAATGTATCAAATAGAAATAAAAGAAACTGTCCCAAACAATATCTATTGTTACTAGAAACATTCGTGTTGTTTTAGGTTTTCATGAGGGTGATGACCCTTTTTGACTTGACCATTGTTTACATCCATATGTCTGTTTTTCATTTCTTCTTTTTTGTGGCTGTATTTGATTGTGATGTGCTCATACTCATTTATTTCATGCATATTCACACCACTACTAAAATTGAGGTCCATTTCTAATTTGTTTGTCCAGCTTACACTTTATCATTTTCTGATTTTCAGAAATTCTTGGAAAAAATTAGAGTTTGCCTGGATTCACGTTCAAAATTTCTTCAGGTAAGAGACCGAAAGATTAATCTTAATCTTTAATAGTCAGTTGATTGTGTAGACTAGGCCTGGCCTTTTTTGGTAGTAATATTTCTCAGTTTTAAGGTGTCTCAATCTGTTTATGTCAGGAGAGCCACTGAGAAAATGGGTTGTCAATCACAGGCTGCCATGATATGGCATGAATATTACTGACTACAGTGTTCAACAAAATTCATATATTTAGTTTATGTAAACAGTAATGAGTGATTTCCAAACTGATTTGATAACATCTTTATTTGCAGGACCGTGTATCAAAGGAGGGCATATCCTTGGAAGATCTCCTGAAACTAGAGTCAAGTAAGACACTCACTAAAAATCTTTTGTAGTTCTTTAGTCACATTAAAATCAAGCACCAGTTCTGGAGTCTCAACCCAAATTCATAATGGTTAAGATATTTATTGGAGTAGTAGAATATTGGGATATGATGATATGTGTCAACAGAGTCAGCGAGCCTGACCACTCGATCCCGTTAGTCGCCTCTTAACGACAAGCATGGGTTACTGAAGTCGCATGGGTTACTGACGATCCCAGATCTTCATGGGTCCAGAAAATATGTACTGGGGTACATTGGTTTAACCTAAACTACCTCCTAGCACCTGATGTAACCAGTATATTTCTGTAACAGCTTACACTCCCTGACTGTCAAGTTCAGTTATTTTACTGCCATCTTAGCTCCGAGATGAATATATGAAATTTGTTTCCAGCTCTGAAGAACCTTTGTCTGAAACCAAGTGAGAATTTTCCAGTAGATGTGCGAGCAGCTCAGCTCCAGACTCGGAAGTATCCAAACAGGTAGATATTACAGTGCAGTCATGTTCATATTATGCCCTTACCTTTTATAACTTTTTAGGCGCAGTGGGGTAGCCTAGTGGTTAAAACATTCGCCCTCGTCAATGCTCATTGTTCTTAGATCTGACAAAGCCAGCATATGTATCCATTTCCAGATCCAAAGGTTGAATCTGTCCTTCTGTCCATCAGATTTGAATTCTGAAACAGAATGTAAAAGTATGATTGAGACTAGTAACTAAGCTTTCCTTACAGTTTTATCCCCGCGCAACACGTTTTGGCACATAGATATTAAATGGACTCCCTTCTGTGTGTGCGTGTGTCCGTCATTTTTGTCCATGTGCACATTTGTCTTTTCCGGAGGTAGTGAACTCTAAAAACCGTTCACTATTTCTTCACCAAACTTGGCACATAGATTGGTCTGGTGGTGTACTGGGGCCTTTTGGTAGTTTTGGAATTCTGAATAAAATATTTTTGGCGTTTCCATGGCAACAAGTTTGACAGCCTGAAATCGATGGTAGTGCTCTTTCGAGACAGAACTCTAAAACCGTTCACTATTTCTTCACCAAACTTGGCACATAGATAGATCTGGTGGTGTACTAGTGCCTTTTGGTAGTTTTGGATTTCTGAATATTTAAAACATTCGCTCGTCAGTGGTCATTGTTCTTAGATCTGACAAAGCCAGCATATGTATCCATTTCCAGATCCAAAGGTTGAATCAGAATGTAAAAGTATGATTGAGACTAGTAACTAATAAGCTTTCTTTACAGTTTTTATTAAAATCTAAAAGCCGTTCACTATTCCTTCACCAAACTTGGCACATAGATAGATCTGGTGGTGTACTGGGGCCTTTTGGTAGTTTTGGAATTCTGAATAAAATATTTTTGGCTTTTCCGTTGGCAACAAGTTTGACTTAGCCTGAAATTGGTGGTAGTGCTCTTTTCGAGAGCTGAACTCTAAAACCGTTCACTATTTCTTCACCAAACTTGGCACATAGATTAGATCTGGTGGTGTACTGGTGCCTTTTGGTAGTTTTGGAATTCTGAATAAAATATTTTTGGCGTTTCCATGGCAACAAGTTTGACAGCCTGAAATTGGTGGTAGTGCTCTTTTCGAGCAGAACTCTAAAACCGTTCGCTATTTCTTCACCAAACTTGGCACATAGATAGATCTGGTTGTCTACTGGTGCCTTTTGGTAGTTTTGGAATTCTGAATAAAATATTTTTGGCGTTTCAATGGCAACAAGTTTGACAGCCTGAAATTGATGGTAGTGCTCTTTTCCGGAGCTGAACTCTAAAACCGTTCGCTATTTCTTCACCAAACTTGGCACATACCGATAGATAGATCTGGTGGTGTACTAGTGCCTTTTGGTAGTTTTGGATTTCTGAATATTTAAAACATTCGCTCGTCAGTGGTCATTGTTCTTAGATCTGACAAAGCCAGCATATGTATCCATTTCCAGATCCAAAGGTTGAATCAGAATGTAAAAGTATGATTGAGACTAGTAACTAATAAGCTTTCTTTACAGTTTTTATTAAAATCTAAAAGCCGTTCACTATTCCTTCACCAAACTTGGCACATAGATAGATCTGGTGGTGTACTGGTGCCTTTTGGTAGTTTTGGAATTCTGAATAAAATATTTTTGGCTTTTCCGTGGCAACAAGTTTGACTTAGCCTGAAATTGGTGGTAGTGCTCTTTTCCGGAGCTGAACTCTAAAACCGTTCACTATTTCTTCACCAAACTTGGCACATAGATAGATCTGGTGGTGTACTAGTGCCTTTGGTAGTTTTGGATTTCTTGAATAAAATATTTTTGGCTTTTCCGTGGCAACAAGTTTGACTTAGCCTGAAATTGGTGGTAGTGCTCTTTTCCGGAGCTGAACTCTAAAACCGTTCACTATTTCTTCACCAAACTTGACACATAGATTGGTCTGGTGGTGTACTGGTTCCTTTTTGATAGTTTTGGAATTCTGAATTAAATATTTTTGGCGTTTCCATGGCAACAATTTTGACTAAAACAGAAATTGGTGGTAGTGCTCTTTTCCGGAGCAGAACTTTAAAAACCTTTCAATACTCTCCTTCCACTTTTCTATATACAGACCTAAATATTTGACATAATCATAACTCGTAGACATAACCATGAATGGTATTTTGCCATTGCGGGGGATATTGATGACTTTGTCTTCTTGTTTTACTATTGTGTTTAAAAAAATTGTGTAGCTCACCTTGGCACACCCCACATGTTTGTCTGGAAAACTTCTTTACTCATGAAATACATAATGCCATTTTAGAAAGTGGTCAAATGTAACATATGATATATTTGGGATTACACTTTCTCAGTAAAGTACAGATTCTAGTACTTCTTTACTCATGCAAAAGGGAACATTCCTCAGTTATCTCCCTTTACCACTTCGCCAACAGATGGCGCCAATCACTACGGTCCTAAGTTCACTTCCGGTATATAAATGCTGGACATATAAAAGCTGCTGAAACATAGCATTTCTTTAGGGTAGACTAATTGTTAAAGCCTTCTCTCGTCACGCCGATAACCCGGGTTCAATTCCCCACATGGGTACAATCTGTGAAGCCCATTTCAGGTGTCCCCTGCCGTGATATTGCTGGAATATTGCTAAAAGCAGCATAAAACCAAACTCACTCACTCACTCACTCACTTTACACAAAGATCAACCAGAATAGTCATGTATTTGACTATTCCATAGTCACCTTTTGTTATTTGTCACAAGTGGGGTTCGGTATTGCAAATTAAACTTCTCAATACAATATATTGCTGTACACTCTTTGTGAACCGGTTCACCCGATACGATCAGCAATTTCCGTGACTATGATCGGTAATTTTAGTGATGTAAAAAATACCAATAACATTTGTATTTCCTTTATATTATTATACAATAATAGTTTTGAGAATGTTTATTGACCATATGATTGCATTTGCATGACTTTAAACCATATAATTAAAAAAAATAGATTGGTACCGACACTCGTTGTATTCATAAACAAACCAAAATGGCAGATGCCACTGCAGACGCTTTTTCGCCAGTTCAAAACTTTAGAGCTGAAGTCTTCATTTTCAATTGATCTCTTGTACAATCTTATCTGAGTCATGACATTGACCAGTGGCATTGTTTCAAAAGAAAGGAATTTCATTACCTTAACCCATGTGTTACACTTTCACAATATATTGCAATACATACTGCAATACGCCAACACCTGTCACAATATATCACAATACGAAAATTTTGGCAATACCCAACCCTAATCACAAGACGTACAATTACTTGACGGATGACAGCTTGGCAGGGAAATTATTCATCTAGATTTTATTCATCTAAATTTTGCTCATCATGTTGACCACTTGTTTGGTTCTGTCAACAGCATTAAACCTGCTGCTTACTCTTTCTTTACTCTACTGTCTTGATTTAGTTTGTTTTGTAATGTTATATAACATTACTTCACAATCAAGAAATTGTTTGTTGATGTTCAATTTGTTGTTTTTTTGTCCACAGTCTCCACACTTCCAATGATGAAGACAAGCCATCACAAAGAGGTATTATCTTTAAAGCACATCTGTCATTTCATTTAAAGGGAGTCTGTAATTTTAAATCTGTGATTATTGTTTGAGGTTTCTCCCTATTTTACAAGGTGAAAGTGTATATAGTTTATGAAAGACATGTTGAAGTAGCTGGGATACCTGCTTATTATTGAAATGTCCATGTATGGACCATCCACGGTACATAAATGATTCAGTAGGGACTGATTGGTTTCATTTCTCATGATGTTAATTTCAAAATTTATTTTCTATGAAGAATTCTGAAAACAGAGGATATAATATTCTTTTTTTGTCTGTAAATATCTTCTCCCTCAAAGTTGTGAGAAATATACTTATTATCAAACAAATTTTAAGGGTTGAATAGGTCACCACAAATATTTGTCATCAGATGCAACTAGAATAAATTTTGTGGTCAGGATTGGTAGTTTGGTTAATTTTCATTTTCCTGGAACATGGATGTTTGCTCATAGTATTGACCTCTGGCTTGTCTGTGCTGTGTTATGAAGGAGTGGGTTTTCCTTCAGTTTTAGGCAACCTTTTACCTAAGCCTCTGCCGATAGCCAACATGCGATACCTGAGTGTCCGAGTGGAAAAGATGGGCTTGAAGGATGCTTCCCAATTCATAGATCCCTTCATCTGTGTGTCTGTCAAAGGTAACTACAGAATTACCTCCCTGTGGATATGTAGGTTAGAATGCTTTCATAAGAGGCGACTTTACTTCTTCTTGTTATCATTTATACCTTCACCAGAATTTGCTCTAACAAGGGGAAGTAACTTGGTGGTAACATGGACAGGGGATAACTAGGTCGCCAGTATCCCATGTTGACTTTTGGGGTTCCACAAAACCAAATATTTTCCCATTGACTTCTAAAGTAACATTATGTTTTTTTAGAAAAAAATGATAACTTAGCCCTCTACAGCTATTACTTGTGCCCGTGTGCATATGCAAGCCTTAAAGCAGCAAACCAGTGAAGATCCGTGTTAGAATTGATCTTCAATAACCCATGCTTGTCGTAAGAGTTGACTAATGGGACCAGGTGGTCAGGCCTGCTGACTTGGTTGACACATGTCATCGGTTCCCCATTGCATAGATCGATGCTCATGCTGTTGACCACTGGATTGTTTGGTCCAGACAATTATTTACAGACCGAATATTGCTGATTGCGGCGTTAAACAACGAACAAACCAACTAACCAACCTGTTGTGTAGGTGTTAACTGTCAGGAAAGGGTTGCAAGCATGTGTAATTAATCAAAACTCACAACATGTATTACCTGTCTGCTTCGTGTGTTATCAGTGATTGCCTTCATTTCAGATGTGAAAGGCCACAACCTAACAGCCATACAGAACACCCCAATAGCCTCGGACAAGCAGGACACATGTGTGTTCTTTAATGTAGACGTCCATATACAGAAGACGTTAGAAAGTCTGCCACCAGGTGAGATACAAGCAACACCTGAAACAGTCGTCATTGCACTTTAAGGCCCTGTTTAGTTGACTGGGGCATAAAACTGCATTAACTCACTCCAGATATCGTGAGTTATAAGTTGTCATAAGTATACATAGGTTGATCCAGAGGGGGTGCCCCCTCTCATCCTGAAAGTTTATTAAATGAGCATTGAAACTTGTGAAAAAGGGTGAAAATGAACTGTGCACCCCACCTTTCTCAAAAAGCTGTATCCGCCTCTGGTATGGTCTCACTTACTCCAGATATCAAGATTTACCAAGCAGCACATGCATACTCAGTTCCTGAAGTTATATCTGAAGTTTATGCTGAATATCTCTGTTTTAATGTGGTATCTTACATGAAATAAGGTAAAATTCATTGTTTCTCTCTTTTTTGTTGGTATTATATAAAACTGCAGCAGAAGGGTGTGTTTGTAAGGGGAGGTAACTAGGCGGTAACATGGATAGGGGAGATAACTTGGGAACATTTCTCCCCATTTTGGAATACTGACTGCCTGAGTTTGGTTTTACGCCGCTTTTAGCAATATTCCAGCAACATCACGGCGGGGGACACCAGAAATGGGTTACACACATTGTACCCATGTGGGGATTCGAACCCGGGTCTTCGGCGTGACGAGCCAACGCTTTAACCACTAGGCTACCCAACCGCCCCCATTTTGGAATAGGCAAATGTGGTGTTTACTTTTATTGTGTCTGCATCGTAGCTTTCAAGGACTGTTTCATCGCTTTATTCACAGGATTTGCTGTGTTCTTTGAATTCAAACACTTCAAACCGAAGAAGAAAACTACAAGCACAAAATGTTGGGCATTTCTTGAGCAGGATGAAATCAAAGAGGGACCAACTTATCTGGAGTTGTAAGTTGCATAATTTTGTCCTGTTTACTGTGTTGTGTATTGATTATTAACTTCACTTAAAGTTCAAAGGTAAAGAAGACACACTCCTACACACACTCTTACACACCCTCACACACACATTCTATCTCTCATGTGTGTGCACGCTCACACTCACACACACACTCTCATCCTCACACACGCTTTTTTACACCTCACAGACATGCCACTCATAGAGAGAGGCCGACAGCATCGAGCTTGAACACTCACCCATTCATGCATGCACGCACAGACTAACACACAGACCTATATGGCAATTCAAGTATGGTGGTGAGGTGAGGTGAAATTGGGTTTAACGTCGTGCTTGAGAATATTTCATATGACGACATGCATGCGTGTGTATGTGTATGTCTATGTGCGGCTGCTTGTACTAGCCCAGACTGAAGCTGGTTTTATAGTGCTAGCTCACTGAGATACCATGCCTCAGTGAAGCATGAATACCCCACTCAGACACATTATACTGACTCCGAGCCGACCAGGACCAACAAGTACCATATTTTAACGTCTTTTGGTATGATGCGGTTGGGGATCGAACCCACGACCTTCTGCTCTCCGGGCGGACGCTCTAACCACTACACCACGGAGGCGGTCTCAAGTATGGTGAGACCTTTATAGTTTATATCATATCCGGAATGTTTAAAGATATGTTTCACTCATGTGATTCTCTGTCTCTTACCAGATACAAGAAGCCGACAGATCCTTGCCGAAAGAAAGTCCACTTGTTGACAGTTAAACCCTTGTATCTACACTTAAAGCTGTCTCTAGATTCTTAGTAGTGATTGGTTTCATGCATGTAACCTATGTAGTGGAGTCAGTATTGGGAGATAGGAAGAAATTGTTGTACAATCGTGTATACTTTTGACAAGTTATACAATGCAAGAGTGTTCACTGATAGCAGGACTTGCTGTAGAAGTCAGAGTTAACTTGATAAGCAGATACATTGTTTGTTATCTTGATTTCCTTTAAACATGCAAGGAATGTTTCCATTTGGTCGTAGAGGACTAGAAAATACCAGACGTTACTGAATATAGTTTGCTGTTTGCCAGTCAACTTGTCCGAAGTATTTTCACACACACATCAGTCATGTTATTTCAGCATACTATCAATAGAAGCAACATATTCTGACACCTCTCTGTCCTATTAGGATGTGACGTTTTGGATTAGATCGTTATTACTTATTGAAGTATTATATCCTATGCAGTGGTATAAGATCCTATACTGAAATGTTGACACATGATGGAAGAAAGTAGTTGTCTTCCATAACGGGATCTTTCCTTTACTGTAACTCACCAACTTCTAAAATGTCCATCAAACAGACCAGCTAACTAGGACACAATTCCTGACAGGCCTATGAAAAGAAATTAAGGTCAGGGTATGAAACTCCCCAAAATTTCAGCCAGACCACAGGGCTGGTTAGATGTAAAACTTGCCAGCCCTGACCAAAACTTACCTGCCCACAAATAATTTAGGTTTGACAAGCGGTGTAGTTTATCACCAGTTGGAATTCATCATTTATTTTTATGAGTGAATTAATAATGATTTATTATCCTGAAATATGATGAATAACTTCATATACATGTCTAAATTCTAACCCAACCGTCGGGCAGGTGAATTTGAGAATCTGGCAGTCCGTGTTGAAAATAATCCCGTCCCGGCAGTGGTCGGACAGGCAGGTATTTCGAACGCTGTTAAGGTATAACCGTATAACTACCTTTATAAAGGCTAAACTGTGCAGAGAGCATACATATCTGTCTGATGTTATTTTCAGAATGGAAATGCTCTTGTTCTTATTGTATATTTTACAGCCATGGTTTTGTTTTGGGACCCATTTACATTATATGAAAGAATGTATGCTGCATGGGTTAGCTAATGCTTACGAATCAAAAGGTATACAATATATATACATGTATTTTACCTATATGCCATATTTGTTGATGCCACTGATATCGCCACGTGGGTCAGCGTTACTATTTGAATAGGTAGGCTAAGAAGTTCAGGGTAAGCTGAACCCAATGTTTTGCATTTGTACGGTTGTGCCAAAAACTTGAACTTGAATATCAAAACATTTCATTAGCAACAAAAATAGCAAACTGATCTGCATTTCACAAAGCAATCGTAGCGCTAAGGTGATCGTAACACCCATACTTTAACATAGACCTACGACAGTAGTAGCTCTAAGGTGATCGTAACACCCATACTTTAACATAGACTTACGACAGTCGTGAAGCCTAAGGTGATCGTAACACCCATACTTTAACATAGACTTTACACGTGATAGATCGTTACTTTAACATAGACTTACGACAGTCGAAGGCGCTAAGGTGATCGTAACACCCATACTTTAACATAGACTTACGACAGTCGTAGTGCTAAGGTGATGATCCATACTTTAACATAGACTTACGACAGTAATCGTAACACTACTTTAACATAGACTTACTTAAGGTGACAGTTATATGCTTTAACAATTACGCAGTTGTAGTGCTGCAATCGCTTTGTGAAAAGGGCCATGTTTTAATAAACAAGTAGTATTTTCCATTCACTTGCGGCACTAATAAAGTCTATTTTTGTACAAATGCATATGGATGAGCAGGGCTCCAGATAAATTTTCAGCATCAGGAGTAAGTACTCCTTACTGTTTCAATGCAGGAGTACTTGAAAACCTAAAGAGTACATATAGAGTACTTAATGGAATTTAATGGAGTATCAGTAATCGTGTGTTTCGTTTCATATATGCACAACAACATTGCTACTCTTGTGTAAACAGGTCAATAAACAATAAAACAATACTTTTTCAGATAAATACGTCTGTAAATGATTCTAAGACCGTACACCATTGCTGTACTGCGTATCTGCTACATTTTCTAAATTATTTCCTACTGTATCGTGCACATTTTATATCCGTACATACGCCGATACGGCCCTTATCTGGAGCCCTGGATGAGGATGTGTGGGCGACACACCTAAACCCCTATTACTTTCCTTAGTATACACAAAATGGCTTCCAGAACACTTAAAAGAGGAAGCATATGCACCTCCGTTACCATGGTGGAATGTTTTAGCTATGTCTGATTAAATTCATATCTCTAGCAACCACAGAGACTTGCATCACTGGAATGTAACTGCCATATTTGATCAGGTCATATCCATAATATTATGGGAATATGGGATAAGAGGGAATGAAAACACTAACTGTTAAGTGTGTTTTGAGTCAGTCTAAGTAAACTTAGGCTTAATATTATTTGTTGCACTGCTAAACTGAGTCTAACAAACCACAGGAGAAAGTCGCGTCAGCTAAACTTTCGAATCGACCAATCAGAACGCAATTTATAAAATTGTGAAAGTCAACATTCGCACACACCGTTTGAACTTTAACCTCGAAAACGTTTGTACTTGAACGATTCTGAATGCTATTTTCTGCACGATCGCTTCCGAGTGATAATCACGGAGTAAACCATTATTCAGAACAGCGAGTAGCGTTTTTGTCAATATTCTAGGATGTCATCTTGCAAAAGTATAAGCTAATAGTAACCATGTCATCAGAAACCCCTAAGCGTATATACTGCAGGTAAAATATCTGTGTTTTATGCAGATTGTTGAGAGATCAGTGTCAGCGACCGGGAAAGAAAAAATCCAAAATCATTTTGTAAGTCCCGCCGAACCCTAAATAGTAGCCGTTGTCTGATTGGTTCAATCCATTTGGCTGTCTTGTGTTTGATTGGACAGTCATAGGATGCTCAAAGGTTAGCTGACACGACCTTCTACTAGGGTTTGTTAGACTCAGTATAGCAGTGTAACGAATAATACTGAGCCTAAGTTTACTTAGACCTGTTTTAAGTTGATTGTGTATCTTTGGACAGCAGCGTTTACTATTGTGTTGTGTAGCAGAGAAATTGTAAACACTCGCATGGTAGCTTGTATTTTAGATAAAGTCAACTTTAATAAGTTAGTGACATGTTTTACGATTGTTCAAGCAATTGTTCATGCAATTGTCCATGCAATCATCGAGGAAACAATGGATGTTGTTAAGCATCTGGAAACCCATAACATGACGATAAAAACTTATCTAGTACATCCTTTGTGCTTGAGATCATCCACCTGGATGACAAACAGAGATAGAATATACAGAAGAGCTGGAAATGTGCTACCAATCAAATCCAGAAGACCTAAAGATCTGCAAAAGAGCACATATGACCAAAACCTCTTCAGCAACAAATTTATCTGTATAGGATTTGCTGTGATAATGATTTTTTTATATCCTTACCCATAGATTGGAGGTATTAAACAGGGTACTATGTACAGAGTAGACATAGAGTACAGAGTAAACATAGCGTACAGAGTAAACATAGTGTACAGAGTAAAGTTCGTAGCTGCGCTCTGATCTTTGATCATTAGTTTCGTAGGGCAATCCTCTATTGCTTCAGTACTTTGTTGTCAATGGGATCTACCAACAATCATGACACATCATAATTCTGGTTCTGACAATCAGGTTCACTGTCATAATAACAATCAACCATCATGCTGTGGAAGGTTACTCGATCTTAGTGAGTGAGTGAGTGAGTGAGTGAGTCAGTCAGGTTTTGTGAATGAGTGAGTGGGTTTTTTAGCTGCTTATAGCAATACTCAAGTGGTAAGATGTCAGGGGACACAAGAAATGGACTTCAGCCTGCGAATCAAACCCAGGCCTTTGGCATGAGAAGCAAATGCTTCAACCACTAGGCTACCCAAGACATATGAGTAGAAATTGATGATGTTGGTCACAGTTTGTTTGGCGGGGGGCCATATGATGAATTTGATGACTGATGTTTGAAATGACTCACACCCATTCAGACCTGCTGTTATAACGGTCTCCATTCATGTTATTGAGGATGTCTTTTGAGAGGTGCGTCAAGATTTGCATGATTTGTTGGAAAAGGTCGCTCAAATGGGCTTACCCAGCAGTGTTTACCCAGCAGTGAATGGGTACCCGGTAGATGTATTTTGACAAATGCAACTTGAGTTGCACGATTATGTACCAGTTTCTGTCAGGGTGAAGGTCATTTGTGATATTTAAGTGCTTGGGGGGACTAGTTCTTATTGGCGGTTCCCCTGCTGATCATTAATGTTGGGAATTGGTTAAAATCATAATCAATGGTTTGTCCATTACAACCAATCAATCATCGAAAAAATTGGTTAGCATCAGTTATCGAAGGTTCCTGTTATGTTTGTTAATGTGCAAACAATACAGAAAAAACATGTAGTTCTTTGGTTTCTTTTGCAAAAATGTGTTGATCACTGGATTGTCTGGTCCAGACTTGATTATATACAGACTGCTGCCATATAGCTGGAATATTGCTGAGTGCAGCGTAAAACTGAACTCACTCATTTGCAAAAATGTATTTGCAAATTTCACATCTTTAAAGGATGACTAGTATGTTAAGAACAAAAATTTCCTGGACTCTTTAAGATAAATTCAATCCTGACTTGGAATGAGCTTGTAGTGCTTTTGAAATGTGAATTTAATGACACAGACAAAAGCAACCTTGTGAAAAATATTGTTGATGCAAACAAGTGTTCCAAAATTGTTTGTGTTCAATTACGAGAAACCTTGTTCGATTGCTTGGTCGTTTAGTCAATGCGACCAATCTTTGACTATTTCAATTAATCTGACCACCACTACTGATCACTATCTAGCAAGGAAAACAAATTCACGTTGAGACCATGGGAATTTTATCCTGTCTGTTGCTCCAAGTTGATACTACTGATTTGTATGAGATTGCACCTCTACAATTCTGTGTATATAATGTATGAATGTGTATGGTTCTACTTTCATGTATAAACATATATATACACCTGGAAAAAAGTATCGCATATATAAACACCTGGAAAAAGTATAACAAAACCATGAAACAATTTGTTGGTGTATATGGCTCGCCCTAAAGCATATAACATATTATTTCACAGACTGATGCATGGTTTATATGATATGTATCTAATTACAGTCATATGGTCATCTGAATATCCGGTGGAAGCATTGTGTTTACCAAACTTATTCCATTATATTAATAATTATGTTAAATGTGAACATATTATGCCATTATTAACTTTGTGGGTAGCATGTTCTTCAAAAAAATTATAAAACGCCAACACAAATTGCCCAATCACATATTGCACTTTTCTTTAATGAAAACCTGTGTCTGTGATTGTGTTTTAGTTCAATTGCTTGTGGGTAAGAGAAAACACTAAAGTACTGTCGGAAATGCTAGAAAAATGCTTTTTGACTTATATTTAAAATTCAGAGGTATTACAGTAACTTAAATAACAAATATCACTGTAAGAAACATCTACCTAATGTAGACCGAGGGAATAAATTTTGAGACATGCCCTAAAATGTGTTTTTACTGATGAAAATACCAAAAACTTAGAAAAATAAGGGGTAGTGGGACTTTATTTGATACAAACATTAACTGCCTGTGTTACGTCATCAGCTTGCACGGTATCGACAGGTGAAATTGACACCTGAGCACACGCTCGGGCGAGGGGTGATCTCAATAGATGTTTTCTTCAAAATGTTGAATGTGTACGTATAGTATACGTATTGGTTATGTAAGGGATCATTTGTGTATGTGTGTTTGTTTTGACATAAACATACGAATTACTGTACATTGGAAAGAATCCTCTCACTTGTGTTATCTTATCGATTGATTGTAGAAATGTGCAACGTTTTAATAAATGTTTTGCATGTCAACAGTATATTTCATTGCAAAAATATGGATGTAATTCGGTCAGTTTATTCTAGTTGTGAACATTGGCCAAAGATTTAACGAAGTCACTGGTGTAGCTTCTTTATAATATATATATTCTTCTTCACATAAAGTTTGTAGACCGCCCGTCTAAGTACTCCCTTGTCAAAGTTGTCAAGGATGGTTTTACGGTCCCTGTCTTGTCTGATTTGTTTTGCTTTTGAGACGGTCCCTGTTTTGTCTGATTTGTTTACAATATTGTAAACTTGTTGGTAAGACATACCAACAGCTCTACAAGTTCTGTAATAAACCCTTTCTAAACTAATAAAAGGTTTACCTCTGTCTTTTTCAAGCACAAAAATACTTATAAACCTTTGCAACAATTGACTGCAAATAGTTGGCCATAGTGAACGCTGTGATAAAGATGTGCATGCATGACGGGAAACTTATTTATCAAGACTTAACATTTATATTAATATTTCTTCAATAAAGAAACGATAATTAAGTAAAGTAACACAAACATTCAACATTTATTTGTTAAAGAAAAACGTTGATTCATATTTTTACACCACCTGTATTATTAGCATAAATGTAAAGACTATTTCAGATTTCTGTTGTTGAACTCTGAAAAAATCTTAAGTTGTTGTTTTGGTACCATATTCTCTCCTGTAAACTGCCCTTTAAATGCATGGGAATGTTAAATCGATTGAAATAAAAATTAGGTACACTATAGGCGAGTTGATATATTGACTACATAGTACATTTATCACCTTTATCAAAGTATTAAAGCTAAAAAGCATTTTTCTAGCATTTCCGACAGTACTTTAGTGACTTTTGTAGTTTTCAGTAAAGTGGTCAGTGATTACGATCAGTACAAAGTGATGTTTGGCTGACAATATGGCTTCATCAGCCCATCCCATGCTATCTGAGGCATGAAGTAATTGTTATTTCTTGTAGCATCTACGCACCATAAAAGATTTATCTTTAGGGTCAGTTTGTTAAGTATCGCTGTCATGGTACAAAGATGGTGTCATGGTTCCTTCAGGGTGGGGGCGGTGGGGTAGCCTAGTGGTTAAAGCGTTGGCTCGGGTTCGAATCCCCACATGGGTACAATGTGTGAAGCCCATTTCTGGTGTCCCCAGCCGTGATGTTGCTGGAATATTGCTAAAAGCGGTGTAAAACCAAACTCAGTCAGTCAGTCAGTCTTTCAGGGTAGTACTTGAAGTTTGACTGTCATGGTTTTTCAGGGTGGTACCTGAAGTTTGACTGTCATGTTCCTTGATGGTGGTACTTTATGTTTGACTGTCATATTTTATTTTATATTGTGAAATAAGAATTCTTTTTTCAGGGTCTAAATGTCAGTTTTAGGGAAATATTTGGCAGATGAACCTATCTTTCATCTATATTGCCTAGACCATAATATGTTGGACCCTGTTTACCAGTGTCGCTGTAAGAATAGTGATATATTATCATAATGTACAAGTGGTTGTGAATGAGGCTTGTTTCTACATAACATGAAGTAATGTTTCTTGTTGAGAAGTATATATTTTGATTCAGTTGCCATGGCCTGATGTCCATTTTACGAATGCTGCTGTTGTTTATGAGATTTTTGTCTAAAAATTGTATTTTTTTTAGATGAACCATTATACAGGCTGAATATTTTATCCAACCTACATTGTATCATATGTATTTTTAATCACATTATTTTAAAAGTTTTTATAATAAAATCATTATTAATGCATTATTGTTCATGTTGTTCCTTGTTATGTGATCATGTCCATTTTACGAATGCTGCTGTTGTTTGTTTATGCGATTTTTGTCTAAAGATTGTATTTTTTTTAGATGAACCATTATACAGGCTGAATATTTTATCCAACCTACATTGTATCATATGTATTTTTAATCACATTATTTTAAAAGTTTTTATAATAAAATCATTATTAATGCAATATTGTTCATGTTGTTCCTTGATATGTGGCTCCTGTAAACTGCCATCCTCGCTCAGCACCACACTTGGGCTCATGGGATAACAATGGGATTTCTTTTCAAAATTCATTTTACGGAAGATGTTTTTTGAAAGGGATGTCAAGATTTGTTGGATACGTCTGTCAAAATGTGCTTCTGTTAACCATCAGTGAATGGGTACCCAGTAGGAAGAACTGTTGAAGATGTATTTTGACAAGTGCAACGAAATACTTTATAAGTATATAACAACTGCATGTAGGCACAGAAATGACCCTTGACACAATGGAATCTGTGAAATTCCACAGATTCTTGAAAATTCTCATCACTGTACATGGTAAACATAAGGGATTTGCATCTCTTAATATTTCAAGATAATCTGGTTTTGCTTTTTAGTCCCAAGAGGGGCCAAAAGGTTTGAACATTTATTCTGTCTAAAAATTGCCTCATGAATAACAAATATTCAGTCTTACAAACCAAAGCCATGGCTTTAGCCCATAAGGGGGCTCTAAAGCGATAACTCAGCATTTGTTTAAGGTAACTGCACTCTTTCAGATGATATTTACCAACTATATATTTTTAACTGTTGAAACAAGTCTTTCATCCAACTTTGTGCTGACATGCCCCCATGTAACTACAATATTATTTAATGTGGAACTAAACCCAGGATTGATTTGGATGACTGAGGATGCTGGAGGTTCATGTTTGATATTTTGACAGATAAACACAAATATTTTATTTGGATTTTCAAGTGCCAGTCATGTAAAGTTTAAACAGAATACATTATGTCAAAATAAGTGACCTAGAGAAAGTGAGTGAGTTTGGTTTTACGCTGCTTTTAGCAATATTCCAGCAATGTCATGGCGGGGGACACCAGAAAATGGGCTTCAAACATTGTACCCATGCGGGGGAATCGAACCCGGGTCTTTGGAGTGACCAGCGAACGCTTTAACCACTAGGCTACCCCACCACTCGACAAATTATTGGCCACAAGTCCTCTCGGGTTATACTACACCAAATCAAAACTTGTACTTTAACAAGCAGTTTTTTAAGGGGTGGGTTCAGTGCAGAATGAATCATCTGACAGCTGTGATTGGATACTTCTGTGACCTCAGTGACCTTGACCTTTCAGCTAATCATATTTTTAGTCAGCTAATGTGTGCAATAAACAATACACTGGTGGTCAAATTTGGTTCTGACCATTAGGGCATTGGGATGTAGAAACAGCCAAAGGTTTCACAGAATTGTTTATGATACTACACATATTGTTTCAATCAGAACTTTGATTGCTGTGGCGTTACTCTGGTGGGAGGGCGGAAGTGGGGTAGTCAACCGTAGTCTAGTGGCTAAAGCGTTCACCCGTCCCGCCGAAGACCCAGGTTCGATTCCCCACATGGGTACAATGTGTGAAGCCCATTTCTGGTGTCCCCCGCCGTGATGTTGCTGGAATTGCGTAAAACTCACTCTTGTGGGAGGTGTGAAAGCATAATCATCTAGAGATGTATTCATGTTAATTCATGTTACATGTAACATGACAATATGGGTCTGGAAGCCTTTTGACGACACTCCATGAAGACCCTTCAATATTTTGTTCCAGCACTGAACATTTACAGAACAGAATGAGTGAGTTTAGTTTTACGCAACATTCAGTAATATTCCAGCGGTCTGTAAATAATCGAGTCTGGACCAGACAATCAAGTGATCAACAGCATGAGCATCAGTCTACACAATTGGGATATGATGACATGTATCAACCAAGTCAGCGAGCCATACCACCCGAACCAGTTAGTCGTCTCTAACGACAAGCATGGGTTACTGAAGATCAATTCTTCACGGGTGAACATTTACAGAAGTACAACAAACGAGATATATAGAAACAAAAATATTTATTAATTAGTGTTTCATGAACTAATACTTATTACTTAGCGTGTAATGAACTCAATGAAATGACCACTTCATGATACTCTGATAAATATGAAAATAATGAGAATGTGCTTTAAGGATATATGATAGCGAAAAATAATGTTTCATAATTATGTATTGACTACAAGCTGGAAAATAATGGTGGAGCATATATCACATCAGTATATACAAAGTTCAATAATACATATTAAAACATCGTCACATGAGCGAAATATTCTCAAGCACGACGTTAAACCCAATTTCACCTCACCTCACATATTAAAACGTAATAGCTATCAACTAATCTTAAGTAACCATTTCCATTGTGAAACCAACTAGCTCCAACATGCCCTAAATGCTTCAACATTAATCAGTGGAAACTTTGGTATCTTGATTTCATAAAAAAAACATCCACAAGCAAATGTGTATGATGTGATTTCTTCAGCATTACAGAGATAGGCAACATGGACATGAGAGAGAGAGAAATCAACTCTAGCATTCTCAATTAAAATATTGAGTATATTTTATCACAAGTACTGCTGACCCATCAGCCATCATAGCTTCAGTTTCGTAGGGACGTCACCACCTTCTCTTATCACAAACTGAATTTCTCTTTCCTATGATCCTGAAATCAACTACCTATCAAATACACTCTTAAGTTTGGATAGTCTACATATCTACATTCAAAGCTGCAGTCTCAATGACCATATATCAACAAATTATATACCATCACTAGTGAATAAACTTTTATCTCTTAGCTGGGAAAGAAGTTTAACTAAATATTGTAAAATTAAAGTATGATTTTATGCCGCTTTTAACAATATTCCAGCAATATCACGCAGGGGACACCAGAAATGGGCTTTACACATTCTACCCATGTTGGGAATCGAACCCAGGCCTTCCACATGACATGCGAACACTTTAACCACTATGCTAATTGAATTGTGATCAACAGATTGTGAGGAAATCATAACGCTTACAAGTGTTCTCAGTTCTGTATGAGACAGCTTGCAACAAGTCAAGAACTAGTAACTTGATCCCATTTTAATACGACAGAACACTGTCTCTACATTGAGCGGCTATTTCAACATGAATCAAAAACAAAGATATCGCAGCAAATAGGCTCTGCGTATATACCAAAACATAATGGCGATGCATTAACACAATTTTCATTTATCTCTTTGTTGACCATGACTATCACTGCGACATACAAATCTATATTTTAATTATGTTCCTAAATTTCATGCGCATAGTGTTTGGAAACGGCTTGTACATAACAGCAGGAAATCATATGTTACAAAGTCATATTGATACATGATTGATATGACCTCCAGATGAATGTTTCTTGACTCAGTACACTTCTACTTAAAACATAGCAGCCATGTCTCCGGTGATGGGGTAACCTTGACCTTGGGAATCACTGTTTGGTACCATGATGTATTTGATATGTACCCTGTTTGGTGTTTTGTTGTCTTAAGTACCCAGCTCACAAAATGATGACCAAGGATTCTTTTAAAGTTTCAAAACAAAATGAAATGTCCTAAACATATTGCACTGAACACCAACAGGAAATAAGGGTAGAGTGCACAAGGTACAAAATCGTTTTGACAGGCGTAACTTGATTATTCAGAGTGAGTGAGTGACTTCAGTGCCGATTAGAACTGTACAGTTATATCATGGCAGGTCATCTCATCGGAAGAGGGAAGCCTGAGTGATGCAATGAAGCAGAGAAACTTATCAAAATGATATAAAAAATGTTCCTCATCGTTCAAACCATCTAGTCATCAGTATAATCTTTTCTGTTTTCCTTTAATGAGCAGCTACACTAAATCTTTTGAACCCATTGAAACTTTCAATGTAAAAATATGACCTATTACATAATATACTTACTAAATGAATGGAAATTTTACTGGTTCAGGGTGAGGTTTGTGGATCAAGTTGAAGATTGCATACTACTAATTCAAACATGGCTGTCTAGTTTGGGCATTCCTTAAATCCAGACCATTCTGATATTCACAAATACAAAATTTAAACCAGACAATACCAGAAATTATTGTTTGCCCTAAAAGTAGATTACTTGCACTTTTCAAGATGACAATCATAAGGACATGACCATAATGATGTCGATGGGAATAATATTATATAACTTAATTTCCTCATGTGAATTCAAATGGAAATAGCCAGACAAAACGTTTGTTCACTTCATTCTGCTACAAATATGGCAACCATCACTTATATTCCCAATAGTAATAATTGATCGTCAAACACATCCACTACAAACATATCTCCGTAAATGCTTTATTCTGATAGGAAGCTAAAGATGACACAACATAAAGAATAACACACTTCCTGCAGATATCTAGAAAGTAGACTGTATGTAATGTTTTACATAAACAAAGAGATTCACCAAGTAACACATCAGCTTGTTTTCATCACCCATCTTTCTCAAATCAATTTTCAGGATCCTCTAAAGACTTGAGGAATTGTCATGATGCTAGTTTCTTGTGAGCTTGCCATGATGCTATCTGGAAACAATCTTATAAGTTATAAACACGTTGGGAAAATCACAATCTACTGAAATCAAATCCTTCACTGCGACAGTGAACCCCCCTGCATGAAGAAATGACAAATTGATATGAGTTCGGCAGTTGATGGTGGAGCTTGCCATGAAGTGTCTTTCGGTTCTCAAGCCAAACAGATGTGTCTTTTTAAACAATTTGGTTTCATTTCATTACCACGAAATTTACATCTGTATAAGAAAACTGTCACAGAACCTAGTTTCGGATGCAGGTCCCATGGAGAAGAGATGGAGATGACAAGGATTTTTAAACATTATCAGAAGAGTTTGTTTATGTTTGATTCTGAGATACAGAAATTGAGGGCTGTTACGAATCCATAATGACGCGAATAAGATACACGTCATGAATATTGGGTAACGAATACAACAAGTCAGCAGCTGACGTCCCATTCATTATATCCAGTTAAACAATCAGAAAATAATTATTTGATATGTTTCGGCAATTTTGACAGTGTAAATCTATCATGAGAACGACCCGTGATCTCATAACTGACAAACTGAATATGAGTGTGTTGGCTATTATTCAACCTGGTTTAGTGAGCGAGTTTTGGTTTTACGCCACTTTAAGCAAAATTCCAGCAATATCACGGCAGGGGACACCAGAAATGGGCTTCACACACTGTACCCATGTGGGAAATCGAACCCAGGTCTTTGGCGACAAGCGAACTCTTTAACCACAGCCCCCAACCTGGTTTAGATATATTACATTTTCCACATCCTGTTTTGATAAATAACACCTAAATTCAAGTAAAACAAATGCTTTAAAACACTCACACATATGTAAATTGTAGTGACGGCGAATAACAAATTGAATTCAAGAAGGGAAAAAGATCAATTCAGTGAACACATGAAGCAAAACAGCCCTATTAGCAACCTGTTGCCACCTCATGCAGACACTTCAGAAGCCTGCCACTGATTGGCTGATCAGAAAGTTCACCTTACACGACTTTCCAGCTAGGATTTGCCAGATCTTCACACAGGGAGGTATTGTATCAGTCAAAACCCTGATTATAATCATACTGGGAGACATATCACCTAAAATATACTAAATACTCAGCATTAACAGCATCCTGGACCAGGGTCCTGATCCACAAAGTGATTGTAATGTTACCATAGGCTTTACGAATGACGTAGAGCTGCGAACACTTTGTGAATCGGGACCCAGTATTGTAGGAACTCTTGATGCTGTATGAAAGATGGCACTTACTATGCCAAGCATGTTTCAGCAATGAACATTAACATGATGTAAGTTAAACAAACAGTGATATATTCATGATATCATAGCACTTAATGAACAGTTCATGAATTCAGCACAAACATGTACAGTTCTACCATGGATCAGTTCATCTCTATACAATGCAACAGTCTTGTGTCAATGCTAAAATACAGCCAGATTAACATAGTAGGCTTAAAGCCTGAATCAATCACACTAGAAATAGAAGAGAAATATATCTACAGTGTTTGAAATTAAGAGGGGCAGTTGGGTTCTTGGGGATGCCACAATAGTACTTATTATTATTATAGGATATTCATATAGCGCACATACCCATGCAACTAGTGCATGCTTAAGGCGCTGGTATTTTTTTTCCCTCAATCACTGGATGTCAGTCTCAATGGCAGATCGTACTATCAATCTCAACTCCGTGGGGTGTATACAACTCTTGCAGCCACTAGGCTTTATTGTGGCTTTCTCATCCTTACGAGGTACTTGTAGGACTCACTGATTCTTAAGCTTGCAACAAAGACTCCCGCTTAATTTCAAACACTGTACAACAGAAAAACAACAGCACAGACACATTTTAAAAACACATCTGTAAATGATTTCTGAATTGTATGTACAAATCTTAGATAATGTTGAAAACATTTGTAAAAAACATCTTTGAAAGGAGTAAAAAACACATATGTTTTGGGTGTAGAGGAGGGCTCTCTTATTCTGTTTCTACATAGGAGACAAATAGCATGTCAGTATTTAGTTCATACATGGCATGTACCACAAACAGCCTTTTCATTTTCAGATTTCCTTGCATCCGAACAGGGCCTGGATGAAATCTCATCTGCTTGCTGGTCAGCAACTTTTGGTCTTTTACTATAAAGACAAAAACAACCTTAACAATAATTCGGATGCATATAAACAGTGGGATTCTGAAGGTCAACAAAATGTTCAAAATTTCATCCATCTTGCTGGCAGTGTATATGAATCCATTTCAGAAAAAAGACACAGTATTCACGTTTATTTCACACTAAACGGATACCAATGCACCTTGATGTACACAAAGTCCGCTGTATAAAACAAAATGTCCACACACTGTTCTGTCTTCAAGAGTTCTCACTTAGCCCCTGTAAACTCTCTTGCGTGGCTGCAAACGATCCAGGATGAGTCATTGCCTGGACGTTGCTCGATACACTCTCCATCGCAGCAACGTTTGGGTCGTATGTTTCGTCAAGCAGGTCAGCCGACAGGGCATCATTGCTACCTCCTTGTGCGTCCTGGAGATAGGCGTGAAGTAACTCCATGTCGATGGTTTCAGGGTTAATGTTGATCTGGCCTCCTTCAATTATGATGTTCTGCTGCTGCTGCTGGTTCTGTACAACCGAGCTGTCAATTACATTCCCCGTGTGGTCGATCCTCAAGTGCTGAAACTGGGGGTTGGCCGCAGTGGATGCTGTGTTGGAGACGGTCATGCTTCCCATGGCAGTGTTGTCTGCTGTGCGGATGTTCATCGTGGGCATGCCTGTCATGCTCCCAGCTGTTGCACTGGCGCCGGTGTTGGTGAAGGAGTATCTGGGTAGTTCGTCTGGAAACAGTGAGAAGAAGATCATGGTGAGTTGAGTGAGCAAGTGAGTTTAGTTTTACGCCACTTTTACCAATATTCCAGCAATATCACAGCGGGGACACCAGAAATGGGCTTCACACATTGTACCCATGTGAGGAATCAAACCTGGGTCTTCAGCGTGACTAGCGAACGCTTTAACCACTAGGCTACCACACCGTCCCCAGGGTGATCTGAGACCGTATTGGTTTGTCTACTGTCACATGGTGACAGAACACTTGGTGGATCTTGTCTTGGACTTAGACTCTTGGTGGTACTGTTCTTACGCTTAGGAATTAGTCAGTTGGGTATCATGTCACTTTTAGGAATATTTCAGTAATATCACTGCAGGGGACACAATAAAAGGGCTACACACATTGTACTCATTTAGGGAATCAAACCCACTCCTCGGCTTGACGAGCAAACACCATAACCACAAGGTTAACCCACCTTTCACATTCAAGACTGAACGATCCTCCATCACTAACTTGTCACCAAGCGTCATACACCTCTAACACCATCATGGATAAACACCTTCTCATCAATCATCACATAAAATCATCTACCATCACACTGTTTGGTCCAACTTCAAGGGATTCAAGTGTTCCACTACCATTCGAAAGGGAAAGGGAGATAAACAACAGATCATGAGTCAGGATATGTCAAAATAGGAGAGTTTGCCTCTAAATGAGCCATTGCAAGATGTGTTGTCTTTTTCAACATTTGTTAACAAATGACAAAAGCCAACCAAGCGTTTTACTTGCCAGACACTGTGACAAAGCTCCACACAGCCATACATAATTCTTTGTTCAATAATAAAAGAGTAAACAAACATCTTGTACATTATGATGGAGCTTGCTCTCTTCCTTGTAAGCAAAACCTCAATCAGTTTATCATGCAACATCCGTTTCTGTTCAATCAATCAATCCCATCCATCCAACCAGCAAATCAATCCAACCAATCAATCAACCATCCAATCAATCAACCAATCCAACCAACCAGCAAAACCAATCAATCATCCAACCAAAATCAAACAACCAGCAAATAAATCAACAACCAATCAACCAACCAACCATCCAACCAGCAAATCAATCAACAACCAATCAACCATCCAATCTACCAACCAATCAACCATCCAATCTACCAACCAATCAACCATCCAACCAACCAGCAAATCAATCAACAACCAATCAACCATCCAACCAACCAACCAATAAATCAATCCAACCAACCAGCAAATCAATCAACAACCAATCAACCAACCAACCAACTCAATTGCCTTCACCACTAATGTCATTTCTTCAATCACTGCAGGAACAAAGCAACTCTCCCATGAACCACAATATCAGCCATGACACATCGCTTCAACACTTCATCCATCAACACTTCATCCATCCCACTTCCACCCAGCATCAACTGTCTGTGTACCTTGCATCATTGGCTCTCCTTCCTGTTTGATCCTGCGATTGGCTCTCAGTTTCGTACGCAAGCCTTCTTTGACTGTGGCATTTCCTCGCTCACTCACTGAAGAACAGAAGTAACTTTCAGCATAAACTGTGTTTGAAAAACTAAAGGAAACTTGGTACTTCATTGCTGTCTGATGCAAATACTGTTAGTTTGTTGTTTAACGCAGCATCCAGCAATATTCCAGCTACATGGCAGCAGTCCGGACAAGACGATACAGTGATCAACAGCATGAACATCGATCTACGTAATTTGGACACAACATGTGGTCACATGACACTTGATCCCACTGGTCCCTCTTACAACAAGCATGGGTTGCTAAAGATCTTCACTGGTCGCAAATACAGTTAACTCATGTTATAACAAACTCAAAGGGATCACTAATACTAGTGAGTGAGTGAGTATTACGAAAATTGTTAAAGATAATTCACATTTTCCGCAACACCAAGGTCGATATTATACAAGGTGATTTGGTCAGTGACTTACCTGAACCACCCCAGTTCTGAACAAAATGTGCTGCTTTGCGCTTCCTCTTCTCTTCAATTCTATCTGGATCTGCAATATTTCAATGTTATTAATAACCAGCGCAAGCAATTTTATGGAAAAATGAAAAAGATTTCTGTAGCCACTTGTCACTCAGAATCAATATTTTACATTTTTCGTATGAAGCTATAAATGTCTGCAATATTGACACAACTTTATGGATAACAACTTCATTTATTTCATGCATGTGACGTTTCGATACAGATTCTTGTACCTTTGTCAAGCAGGAATTGAGAAGTACAAGAATCTGTATCCAAACATCGCACTAACGAAATATAAGAAGCTGTTATCAATAAAGTTTGTTAAATATTGTACGTCCTAACTTCTAAAATGCCGCTCAAAGAAGTTATAAATGACTGCTAAAGATAACAGCTTCATGCAGAAAACGAATGTCATGCAGAAGACATGGAACCAGTGATGGATTCCACAACTTACCAGGATCCTCGGGCATGTAAGTGAATGGAATCGATTCTGATGTCTCATTGTCAGACGGTCGTTTCAGCTGCATAAGCACGTCTACGGGTTGCTGTATGAATGCCTCTTTGTAAGGTGGGGTCTTGAACACAACAGCAAACTGAAACATAGCACAAGGGAAAGATAATTAACACCTGTCTGGGAACACAAGCACAGTGCCCCTCCCCATGTACATCTGTCTGTGAACACCTACAGTGACTAATTCCGCACATGTGTACAATGTATGAAACCCAGTTCTGGTGTCCTCCGCCGTGATATTGCTGGAATATTGCTAAAAGCAGCGTAAAAACTAAACTCACTCACTCACTACAGTGACTAATGGGAATGGATGGTCAGACTCGCTGACTTGGTTGACACATGTCATCATATCCCAATTACGTAGATTAGTGCTCATGCTGTTGATCACTGGATTGTCTGGTCCAGACTCGATTATTTATAGACCACCTCCATATAGCTGGAATATTGCTGAGTGCACTGTTATACAACAAATCAACCAACCAAAGCACACCAACCTGTCTATGCACGTCCCCCTGTCCAAAATCACCAAATTCTTCCCACATGCAACCAGCAGCTGTGTCTTTATAGAATCGGACTTGGATATCATCTGAAACCAACACAAACATTCCTATACACACTGAAATGTTACATTATTACTGACAATAAGAAACACACAGTCCTGATTAATAAGCATCAACCACATAACCGACTGCCCCCGTGGTGTAGTGGTTAGAGCGTCCGCCCGGAGAGCGGAAGGTCGCGGGTTCGATCCCCGACCGCGTCATACCAAAAGACGTTACAATATGGTACTCGTTGGTCCCTGCCTGGCGCTCGGCATTAATGGGTACAACAAGGACTGGTTGTCTCGGAGTCAGTATAATGTGTCTGAGTGGGGTATTCATGCTTCACTGCGGCATGGTATCTCAGTGGGCTAGCACTATAAAACCAGCTTCAGTCTGGGCTAGTACAAGCAGGCGCACATACACATACACATGCATGCACGTCGTCATATGAGCGAAATATTCTCAAGCACGACGTTAAACCCAATTTCACCTCACCTCACATCAACCACACTTCAATTAATAGCTGACACATTTAACAAGTACTGATATACTTCCTGAGCTGGCTGAGTGGCTTAAGTTGCGTTCTGGCAATAATAGATGTGATCATGTGACTCGGAGTGGGGTTCGAGTCCCAGATGGGACTCAACCTAACACAATTGTTACTGAGAAAGCGTGATCCTAAGTATAACATGTTACATAATATCTTTGACAATCATTACCTTTGTTAACTTTTTCACACAGGAGGAAGATCTCATCGCCACCTTTCGCCTTCCCCGAACTGCGATCAACGCGGCATATTGTCAGCTCGTTGACAGACTCTTTGAAAAAGAAAGAAGGAAATTATATTATTCATCAAGTGTTCATCATGTATCCTATTTTCCTTACCTCAAATGTACCCATGTAGGGAATGGACGAGCGTGACGAGCGGACACTTTAACCATTAGGCTACCCCACCGCCCCAGGGACACAAGAAATGAGTGAGTTGAGTTTTATGCCGCACTCAGCAATATTCCAGCTATATGGCAGCGGTCTGTAAATAATCGAGTCTGGACCAGACAATCCAGTGATCAACAGCATGGGCATTGATCTGCATAAATTGGGAACCGATGACGTGTCAACCAAGTCAGCGAGCCTTACCACCTGATTCCGTTAGTTGCCTCACTAGAAATAAATTTCACAGATTGTAAAAAAATGATTGCAGTTGAACCTGAATGTATTGTGGTATAAATTTGTACAGACAAACCTATACACATCAGGGTGAAATAGGATTCAAACCCATGATCATAATTTTCTGGTATGTCTAACGGACACCACTCAATCACAACAAATCTAGTTGGGATCTTTTGATTTAAACTTGTCATTTTCTAAAGCCCATTCACCCCACTTCTTTTGTTTGAAGGTGATGTTATTCTAACTATCAGGGCAGTTGGGTAGGCTAGTGGTTAAAGTGTTCACTCTTCACACCAAAGACAAGGGTTCGATTTCCGACATGGGTACAATATAGGAAGCCCACTTCTGGTGTCCCCCACCATGATATTGCTGGAATATTGCTTAAAATAGCATAAAACCATACTCACTCACTCATTCACTTAATATCCCTTATGGTAGCATGTGCAACTACTTAGCAAACTTACTTTTATCATGGATGAGTTGTGACACCACAGGGGGGACAACTCTGGTAATCTTTCCACTTGCATCAGGCAGGAAGACTTGGAAACACAGACGGACCACATTCAGATCAATCTGACCTATGCCATGATTGAAGCCAGCTGCAATACAACACGAAATTAAAAGAACTCAGTCGGGAACTCATTCCCCAAACTGGAAAGGAAGTGTTTCACTTCAGCATGTGCAATCAAGAGTACATGTAACTGACATTTCTATCCTCAAGGATCTTGAGAACTAGCTTACATTCATACCATAGTCCAACTGCTGTCATGCAGTCAGGACCTGGATAAGAACAAATCCCCATCCATTGGTTTTGTTAACTGAACTCACTTTTTGAAATCTCCATCTGCCCAAATGCCTGAGACGGTCAGGCATGACAAAATTTTAAGCTTCCTGAAGGATGGACAGGTTAATAATTGATCAATAATATCTTCAGACTTCACCCCCAAAGACATTATTTTAAGTTTACATGTCATGTGTATTTGTTACGAAACTTTGATACGGTTCCAATATGTCAAAGGTTATCAGATTGAGGAAGTTATGCATTGAAAGAGGCTCACCAAACATACCTCTTGTTCTGTTTTATTCAAATAAAGAATACTTTTATGCAATTGTGATGGGAATGGTTGGTTTTCTGTAGGTCAAAAGAGTTATCAGCCTTGTAGTCTGATAGAAATTTTTCAGAAGTTTCATAAAATGTCATCATCACCAAGCCATTTGATTTACTCACTCTGAAAAGGGTCCACATTAATTTCTTTTCTCTGTTTTAAACTGTTTTCAACGTCTTTCTTCTTGGCACACTGAATGCCCAGATGAGGAAATCTGAAAACGAACATCAATTGAAAACTCTGAGATCAGTAGGTGAAAATAGGTCTTAAAGTCTTTGCCTTGCATTTAGAAGGGTGAGTGTGAGTGAGTTTAGTTTAGCGCCACACTCACCAATATTCCAGCTATATGGCGGCGGTCTGTAAATAATTGAGTCTGGACAAGACAATCCAGTGATCAACAGCATGAGCATTGATCTGCGCAATTGGGAACCGATGACATGTGTCAACCAAGTCAGCGAGCCTGGCCACCCGATCCCGTTAGTCGCCTCTTAGGACAAGCATGGGTTACCCGGACCTTCACAGGTGTGCATTTAGAAGGGAGAAATTTGTGGATGTGAACTTCTGTAATATGTTTCAGAGTGAGGTGGTGTGTTTGCCTAATGGCCAAATCGTTTGCTCGTCATGCTGAAGACTGGGTACAATGTGTGAAGCCCATTTCTCTGGTGTCCCCTGCCATGATATTTCTGGAATATTGCTAAAAGCGGCGTAAAATCATACTCACTCACTCACTCACTATTCTTTAAGGGGTTTGACTTATTGTTAAGCAAAACAAATGAAACATGATATATTCGCTTTCCAGACATTCCTCAAGTTTATTATCAACTTACGTTATCGTGTCCGTGTCCTTGACCTTTACTGTGCATACGCCTTTCTTACAATCTTTCCCCACAAGAGAATGTGGGTGTGGCTTACAGTGTGGGAGAGCATCTCTGGTCACACACGAGACTACTACTATAGCTGGGCCCTTATAATTACGTATCTGAAATCAAAGCGATACAAAATGTCATTTTGGAAATGTCATGGTTACAAGAAACATGAACATTCGAAGATTCATCTTTCCCTCCTGGCTGAAGCATGTTAATCTCATTACATGCAGTCCAGTCTTGATAAGACAATTCATGCAACGACATTGAACAAAGATTGTAACTATTGTACGTGTCTCTCAGCCTAAACATACACTCCACACGCAGTATATTTTTCAGAGGATCCATTCTAGCCCCTAATCCACAGATAAAGTCTTCAAAGTAGCACGAGAGCTAGCTCAATGAGGTGTTACTCAAACAGGTGCTCACCTTTATAGTGGGGAAAGTCTTTCTCTCAGATGAGCTGTGTTCCCCTGGTATGCTGCCAGCAGATCGTCCCTCACACTCGTATCGGAACCGCAGTCCACGTGACTGGGGCTGCTCGACTATTTCCATATATGGCTGGTTGCTTGAGCGAGCAGGTGCTTGCTGAGGTGCTGGTTCTGAGGTGAGAGCAGCACTAGAAAACATCGGTGACTGCACCTGACGGATCATGCCACCCTGTACTCCGGTCTGGACTTGTGACGAAACCTGACCTGGAACATGTGGAAAAGTGGCAAGGATTTATAGCTAATGTTTGAACATGTGGAATAGTGGCAAGGATTTATAGCTAATGTTTGACCATGTGGAAAAGTGGCAAGGATTTATACTATAGCTAATGTTTCACCATGTGTAATAGTGGCAAGGATTTATAGCTAATGTTTGAACATGCGGAATAGTGGCAAGGATTTATAGCTAATGTTTGAACATGCGGAATAGTGGCAAGGATTTATACTATAGCTAATGTTTGACCATGTGTAATAGTGGCAAGGATTTATCATAAATGTTTAAACATGTCGCATAGTGGCAAGGATTTATTGCAAGCGTTTGTACATATGGAATAGTGGCAAGTATTTATCACAAGTGTTTGAACATGTCGCATAGTGGCAAGGATTTATTGCAAATGTTTTAATATTTATCACAAATGTTTGTACATATGGAATAGTGGCAAGGATTTATCACAATTGTTTGAACATGTCGCATAGTGGCAAGAATGTATTGCAAATGTTTGTACATATCGAATAGTGGCAAGGATTTATGACAAATGTTTGTACATATGGAATAGTGGCATGGATTTATCACAAACGTTTGAACTTGTGTAATAATGGCAAATATTTAGCACTCATATCTGTACATGTCGATTGGCTGCAAGGATTTATCGCAAATGTTTGAACATGTGCACAAATGGTCCAACGAATCCATACACAATGATGGTGATAGTTTGATTTCTTGCAACAAGAACAAATGTAACACATGTTTGTGATTAAATTTTCTCAGTAAAGTACAGATTTTAGTATTTATATTGGGTTGAGTCCCATCCAGGATTCGAACCCACACCCTCAGACAACTTAGACATCCATGTTACACATACTCACTGCTAAATGCAGAGCTCCAGATAGTTGTCATGTGAAGCGCCAACGTGTACTATTACTCCGTTACGTTACGTTTTCATTCTTGCTCTGTTGTACATGTAGCTCATGTGGGTACTGTACCCACTGTATTTTCTTGGAGAGGGTATTATGAATGTTGAGTGTGTATTTCATTTTCCGTTACCCACTGCTTTCAAATATGTGTGTATTTCAGTCATTTGACTCACCTAAGTATTACGTCATTGAGTAAGTTTACTAAGCAGGTATGTTCTGCCTTATGTCATACCTAATCAAAACTAACTAAAATATAATGAAAATGATTTCATAAAAATCACTCATCCTATACTGACAGTACAACACTTGTCCTATACTAACAGTACAACTTGATAGCAATCGATGTCTTTTTCATTACGCAAGTGATTTTTATAAATATATTCTGTACGCATTTGTTTTAAACTTTTTGCGTATCTAACATTTTAAATGCATTTTAATTGGCACGCAACAGTTATTTTTTCAATGCGTAATTGGAAGTTTTCTATGCGTATTTTACCCAGATACGCAGCTTATCTGGTCATCTGTAATTGTTATGATGCATCCCTGATAGTGATATGTTACAAGCAATAGTTCTGCTATGTTCATGATATCCTGTCACTAATGTTCTGGGCTTAGATTTTCAAAATGATCTTAGCCCTAAAATATTGTACAGTTATCATAGAAAAATTGTGGACTGTCGCAGCAAATTTTCGAAACTATTGCAGCCCTAAGATGTCGTGTACAAGGACAGTCAGCTAAATTATGTATATTATGACATCATTCTCATAAAACAATCTCTAAGCATGACAGAGCAACTGCTACAGCAACCAAACCATACTGCAGGGTTTTACACGACGCACAAATGTGAGTCCTGTATACACAAATGTAGAGAATGGACGCAGAAAGAAAAATTCACTGCTCCCTGAGGGACGCACAATATTATTCATTGTACCGACACATCTATGACTTTGCTAAGTGTTTGGTTGTTTCTTTCAGAGCAGTTACCTGCATCATCTAATCCACCAGTCCATATGATCAACGATTCATTCCAGACTCTAAGGAAATTATCAAAACATACAGTTCTCTACACCGTCACTTCATTGGACCTTCATATTGAGTGAGTGAGTGAGTTTAGTTTTACGCTGCACTCACCAATATTCCAGCTATATGGCGGCGGTCTGTAAATAATCGAGTCATGGGACAATCCAGTGATCAACAGCATGAGCATCGATCTGCGCAATTGGGAACCGATGACATGTGTCAACCAAGTCAGCGAGCCTGACCACCCGATCCCGTTAGTTCCCTCTTACAACAAGCATGGGTTACTAAAGATCAATATTCTAACCCGGACCTTCACAGGCAACCTTCATATTGACTGCAAGGACCCTTAAAACTAATAATTGAGGGTCCCCAGGACCCCTAATGTTTTAGAATCTAGGTAAAACCCTGCATGCTAACCATTCATTTCTTGAGTGGCCTGGACTGGTTGTTCTTCGGGTAATCCAAAGTTAGCGTGAATATATCTCTCGAGCTCGCCACTTGGCAGCTGCACAGCAGACAGGTCATCCAAGTTGAAATCTGAAGAAAGACACAGTCTAATGACAGCAGTCTCAAAATAGTTTAAAGTTTCTGAACACAGGCATATTTTTTTCCTCTAAGCTATGTTATCATGTGTTACCCTGTTAATCTCTGTGTTAAAGTACTGAAATGAGTGAGTTAGTATGGCTTTACGCTGTTTTTAGCAATATTCGAGCAATATCATGGCGGGAGACACCAGAAATGGACTTCACACATTGTACCCATGTGTGGAATCGAACCCGAGTCTTCGGTGTGATGACTGAATGCTCTAACCACTAGGCTACCCCACCGTCCCTAGGACTGAAATGATGTAAACATTACGTCTTAACTAGTCCTATTCAATAGTGTAAACATTCCTGTTAAAGCTGTACAAAACTATATTCTATTTAAATAGATTTCACTAATTCACATTCATGTGTTTGAGGTAACAGTTGATTTCATGTATTGATAATGATATAGTACAAGTAATCATTCAGTACCTTTGAAAAGAAGAGGATGGAATATGCTACTTAAGCTAATTTTTTTTCAATACCACTTTTTTGTCAAGAAAACGTGTTTGAGTCAGTCAGTAATATCAGTTGTTGAGGTACTAGCACCTGTGCTCAAAATTTGCATTGAAATATATAAGAACTTGAGTTCATATGTTAATCTTGTCTTTGAGGTCATAACCAATAAAGTTACTTCAGCTTTATGGGTTTTTTGAATGATTATAATGATTATGAAGTCAGGTGATATTGGGTCTTGTTCAGGTTATTGCACTTTTACAGCATCATAAAAGTACATGTCAGGCAAGTATAAATATCATGCTGTCATGTCAAGTCCTGGAGATCCTGCTCCAAGAGATACCTTCACCAAGTTGATGCTTTATGAATACAATCAATCATCTCTTGGATGCCTAGCCAATACTAACTATATGGACTGTACTCGGTTGACAAGAATATCATGATATCAAAACACAGAACAATTTCAGGTCATATTCACATTTAAAAGTCCATTTACATCATTAAGAAATGTGTTGAAATGTATTAAAATGCTTTATGCTTACCACACCCAAAAATATTTATACCATGTTCATAAATAGAGACAGTGCATAAGTCGGAAATGTGTGCCTGATGTGGCAGTATTTCAGTTGTCAATATATGTACAAACTGACATCTTGGCCACAGAACTTAAAAATAAAATATAAGTTTTGTAACCTGAAGTAGCAACAATTACCACTTGCAAGGCGAATCGTTGTCGTTGCAGCCACTGTCAACGTCAAAGTCGTGGATTATTTGCATTATAAATTGTCCAGTGTCTATTAGCTTGATGCTGATGCTGAAGCTAAATCGAAAATACGTAATATACTCCAATCACAATCACCTATTCGCTTAAAATATAGCTTATCATCCATAAATTATACACGAGTCTTCTTCCATATTACACAGCGCACCTTATAGTAACGGCAGAGTTAAATCATGTCCTACCAATGTTTTGCACCGCCACTTCGTACTCGGCCATGCAGGCGTGATCTTGGTTATATGGCTGTCAACAAATATGGCGTCCTGATGAAGCGGTTGACGGAAATCGAGTATATTGCACGATAGCTCGCACATTACAAGCCCCATGATTTCCTAAATGTCACAGTTGGGTGTTGCAGTAGACATAAATTTGTACCTACCTGAGCTGAGAGTCGTCATTGTTGACAAGTTAGTGGTAGACCACTACTCGTGGTGTACTAGTACTCTAAATATGCTCACAACCTTCCTGATAATTCCAGGAGAAGTCATATGCTATAAATAGATTTCGGGGAATTACCAAGCAGACTAACGATTTTGATTGGTTAATTTCATATCCCAGCGTACATTGCAGCTAATCTAAAATATTGCCTGGGTTTATGAATCGGAAATTCTCGCTCAGTGCCATACAAAATGTCCCTTTTGCTCAGCCATATGACACATTTGAAAGTTTTCTCGTTTATTTTTAGCAAAACCATCAGACACGATTATTTACAATTGATGGAAATTCGACTGCTCAAAATAGCTCACAGCCATAATGCAACAAATTCGATCAGTGAAAATATCAAATACTGTGGTGAAATATTTATTCGTTTGTTTGGATCAATATAGTGTCAAATTTGGAGATTTGAAATTTCTTTTGTAAATATTGTTTTACATTACACATAAGAACGGCCGATTTTTATTACAAACACACCAAAAATCTAAAAGTTTTATTTGAACCTTCGATCGTCACATCAATCTCATGAAAATAGAAATTATAGCATTATGAGCAGCGAGTGCAGGTGTTGAGTTCCCGTTAGTGTATCGGGGCTCGACATGATCTGTTGTGGTTAAGACATAGATCGGTTTAGCGTAAAGGCGATCGTAACTCCCAAAGTTTAACAAAGACGTAAGACAATCGAACCACAAAGATTTCTTTGTGGGATCAGGGATCGAAATACACATGCTATCAAAAACGATTGTAGTCCGAAAAACATCGCAGAAACACTGCAAGCGTAAATTAAATACCCAACAGAGCTATCGTACCCGTAGACTCTCTCAAATGAGGCGGGGGTAGTCTAGTGGTTAAAGCGTTCAATCGTCACGCTGAAATCCCTGGTTCTATTCCCCACATGGGATATGTGAAGCCCATTTCTGGTGCGCCCCGGCCCCGAAGTGATATTGCTGGAATGTTGCTAAAACGGCGTAAAACCATACTCACTGGCTGGTTCAGAGTCCCAGAACCGCATTATTTTCAATTTCGACCAGCCCTTTCTGCAATGCTGGAGCTCTAAATGAAGCGAGTCTAGATTTCCCAATTCACAGGGGCTCCCTTTTAATTTAACTGGAATTACTTGTATCTATCAAATTTATATATATTCAGAGACTAAGCATAAGTCTGTGATACCCGTTTCAAACATTTCTTCTCTCATTTTTAGACCCATCAAACATTGTTTTGACCGGCAGTTTTTCTAAAACGTTACCGGTGTTTAAACTGAAAAAAGTGTTTTGTACCCACGCCCATATATCTTAAAATAGAGTGAGTGAGTTAGTAAGGTTTGTTTTACGCCACTTTTAGCAATATTCCAGCTATAAAACAGAAGGGTCTGTAAATCAGTTTAGAAAGGAGAATCCAGCGGTTGATGAAATGAGCAAAGAACCACGCCGTCGGGGGACGCTGACACTCTCACCAGCTGATCCGGTCGCCTCTGTACGTTGAAGGGAGCCTATTCTAATTCGGATTCTCCACACGCATGCACGCACACACACACGCACGCACGGGCACATACACACGGACGCGTGCGCACTCACTCACATACATACATACATACATACATACATACATACATACATACATACATACATACATATACATACATACATACATACATACATACATACATACATACATACATACATACATACATACATACATACATACATACATACATACTGTTCCAGCAGGAGATATTGCACGTGTGAGATCAAACGTTATCACTTAATACAGTGATATTTTCCCTGTTATGGACTTTTTTTGCCACCCCGATATGGGTGTCTCGGGATAAGATCGGGCAAGATATGAAAAATGAAGTGTAATAATCTCTACATATCTCCTGGGAGATATCATTTTGACAGTAGATTTTGTACAATGCTCTGACAATGCTATGACGTCATGACTGACTGACTGACTGAGTGAGAAGAAGATCATGGTGAGTTGAGTGAGCAAGTGAGTTTAGTTTTACGCCGCTTTTAGCACTATTCCAGCATCATCACGGCGGGGGACACCAGAAATGGGCTTCACGCATTGTACCCATGTGGGGATTCGAACCCGGGTCTTCGGCGTGACGAGCCTACGCTTTAACCATTAGGCTACCCCACCGCCCCATGACGTCATGAACTTGATGACATCACAATTCTATGACATCGCTGCACTGCCAGTCTAATGGCAGCACTGTGTTCAGGGATGGACATTTTTCATTGAAAACTAATGAAGAGTGATTTTTATGATAAATAGAATCTCACCCTCGTGTCTTCAGACATCAAATATATCAACTCTCGTTGATAAAGTTAAAATATCCTCTGGAAAACCTCGTATATTTGTAATCAAATTTTTGAACAGATTACTTAACGCATTACATACAAGATTGTAGATTACTACAAAACTGGAAGAACATAACCTATCGGCAGCTGTTTGTAGGATGGCGATCAGATTGCCCTCCTGTGCAGACAAGATGGCAAAATCTACTCCGGTTGATCAAGTTACACAGGCGGCACAAAGAGGGCGTAAAATATGTGCACGCAAGAATACTGTCAATGACAACCCGGAAGTGCATTTCAACATGATCTCGTTTCTTACTTGTACTGACAAGGTATTACACTGGCATGGTAATACCCACAGTGTGATGAACAGTATGTTTACGTAATTACCTTACCATAGGGAGATCCAGGAATTTTCAAAAGGGGTGGGGGTAGGGGGAGGAAGGGTTTGAACCCCCTTTAGCTCCGCCAATGCAAAACATTAACTTTAATGCGGTCTTTACTTTTTTAGTCAACTTCAAAGGGGGTTGGGTGGTGGTGGGGGGTGGTGGTGGTGGTGGTGGTGGTAGGGTGTGTGTGTGTGTGTGTTTGGGGTCGAACCCCCTGAAACACCCCACCCCGGATCCGTTAATGCTTGTATTGGGATAGTTTGAAATTCATGTGAGTGAGTTTAGTTTAACTCAGTGTAAATGCAGGTGTATCCGAGGAAAAACCCAGGTAAACCTGA